>NW_015160845.1:1084814-1115739 GCF_001447785.1 Gekko japonicus | reverse complement strand
GTAGGGTCCAATCCAGCGTGGTTCCATCTTTGAACCCATGTGACGAACACAGCGCTGATTCTTGATGTAAACTATGGAGCCAACACTGATTTCTTTCTTGCTGTTGTGTTGACGATCAAAGCCACGTTCCTGGTATTCCTGGGCAGAGTGGATGTTGGTGCTGACGGTTGAACGGAGCTTTTTATTAATGGTTGTCAGTGTATCCAGTACATCAGGGTTAGCTTCATCTGAAAGGGGCATGGAGCCCACAATGTCAGCCTCTGAGGGCTTGAGGTCCATAGGAAGCTTTGCCTTCCGTCCATACATGACCTCAAATGGAGTACACTTGGTTGAGGCATGCACAGATTTGTGATACGCAAACAGAACACCAGGGATAAATTGGTCCCAGTTGTTGCCTTGGTCATTGACAAGCTTACTAAGAGATTGTTTGAGTGTTCGATTGTTATTGGGGAAGTATCTCTCTTAGTAGGAAAATACAGCAGCCCCAGAAAGCAGGCCTGGGGGGTTAATCTGGCCTGGGGGGGTTATTCTAGCCTAGGCCAGAGTAACCCCGGGGTTACTCTGGCCGGGGGGGGGGTGAATCTGGCCTGTTACAGCCGGCCAGATTAACCTGGGGTTACTCTGGCCGGGGGGTTAATCCGGCCTGTTACACCGGAACTCTGTTCCTGTGCGTTCCTGCCCCAAAATAGCCCTGCCACCAAGTAATGGTGATAAAATGTTGTGCCGAATGTTGACCTAATAACAACATTCCAATAACACGTGAGACACTATTTCAATAGACCCACTTGCACAGGGGCATAGTCTGTTAACGAAAGGGACACTATTAAACCTCCCAGTTAAAATTGCTGAAGGGAGAGCCTTGAACCCAGCAAGTGAAAAGGTTCTGCGTAATGCTGGGGTCTGAAGTTGGTAAAGATAGGTAGCAGGATGAACCACAATGGGCAATATCCCATGACTTAGGGGAGAACATGTCTTATTAGGCACGTTATACAGTTCAAACAGCTCTGCTTCAAATAGTCTGTCCCTTCTTGTTTGCATTGCCTCCGATTCTGAAAGCGGAAGCAAAGATTCGAAGGAAACATTCAGCGTTCTTAATTTATGTTATGATTTAAATGAATATATGAAGGCATAGTAGCATATCAGAATTGTGTGTTTTGTTTGAACACGTTTTTCCCCCCCACGTTTACTCAGCCTCCAGGCGGGGCCTGGAGATACTCCCAGAATTACAACTGCTGGACTACAGAGATCAGTTCCCCTGGATAAAATGGCTGCTTTGGAGGGTGGACTCTGTGGCATTGTACCTCCCCAAGGTCCCTGTCCTCCCAAGCTGCTAAGTTCCCTCCCCAGGCTCCACCCCCAAATCTCCAGGAATTTCCCACACAGGAATTGGCAACTCTGTTCTCTGCTCAGGTGAACTGGCATTTTTATCTTCATAATACAGGCTGGGGCTGTGAGTGATTGGCTTTCCTAGAATTATTCAGTGAGTTCATGGCTGAGCTGAAATTTGAACCACATCACCACAGCGCCCACCCTTAAGCAAAGCCCGGTCTGTAGCACATTTCCTGATGAGCCATCCTCACCTCCATTAGCACCCATGAGTCACCAAGCAATCAGCTGCTATGGTGAGACAGCAAACAGCTAGAAATGGGGGGGGGGATCCAATCCGCCATGGGTCCTTCTGGGGTGGTGGCAGCTGCCCAAAGATACTGACTCCCTGATTTTGAACCTGCAAATCATTACTTTTAAGCACTGGTAAGGGTGTGCATTTGGTAAAGCCGAACTGGACCCCCCCCCCAAAAAAAACCCCTTTTTTGGCTTTTTTCTTGGTATTTGGCATCCCAATTCAGATCCCCTGAGCTGAGTCAGCTGCCGAATACTGAATGCTTTCTCAGGGAGATACTGCTGCCTGCCCCTTTCCCATCCTCATAGGACACCCTCTTTGGATGCCCCTAGAATTGGACCCCCTGGTCCAATCTTTTTCAAACTTGGGTGGTCTTTTAGGGAGAGGCTCCAGCAGCTACAGTACAAATTTGGTGCCTCTACATCAAGCCCCCTTCCCCCCATCTCCCTGGATACTTATTAGAAGATTTTTGCCATTGACTACAATGGCCCCATAGGATATAATGGAGCCAAAAAATTTAGGGAATACCGAAAATTTTCGGATACCAATAGAATATTGGTATTTGAGTATATTCGAGAATCCTGAAAAAATTGGTTTATTATACCTGAATCTGGGGGGGGGGGGGGGGGCTTTTTTTTTTCTCCTGCACACCCATAAGCACTGCTTTGACAGAGCTCTCAGCTGAGCAGACAGAAGACTTCTTATTTCTCTGCAAGCACAACGTGACCTATAAGGGACCTTATGGGGATCTCTTGAGAGCCAGTTTGGTGTAGTGGTTAAGTGTGCGGACTCTGATCTGGGAGAACCAGGTTTGATTCCCCACTCTTCCACTTGCAGCTGCTGGTGTGACCTTGGGCAAGCCGTAGTTCTATCAGAGCTGTTCTCTCAAGGACAGTTCTGGAAAGAACTCTCTCAGCCCCACCTACTTCACAGGCTGTCTGTTGTGCGGAGGGGGAGGGAAAGGAGTCTGCAAGGCACTCTGAGAGTCCCAAGTGAAGGGTTGGGTATAAATCCAATCTCTTCTTCTTCTTCTCTTGTGACAATAGAGAAAGAAGAGATTGGATTTATACCCCGCCCTTCACTTAGGAGTCTCAGAGTGCCTTGCAGACTTCTTTCCCTTCCCCTCCCCACAACAGACACCCTGTGAGATAGGTGGGGCTGAGAGAGCTCTTGACAGACCTGTCCTTGAGAGAACAGCTCTGACAGAATTATGGCTTGCCCTAGGTCACACCAGCAGCTGCATGTGGAGAAGTGGGGGTATCAAACCCGGTTCTCCCAGATTAGAGTCCGCACTCCTAACCACTACACCAAAGCGGCTTTCAGAGGGAGGAAGTCTTCTGCAAGTCTACAATAGTGGGAGGAAGTCTACTGCATCACTCTTTGCAAGTGTAGAATTTAGGTTACTCCAGTATAAGGGGGAAGGGGACATGGCTGAGTGGCAGAGGCTCTGCTTGACAAGCAGAACATCCCAGGTTCAATCCCTGGCAGCTCCAGTTGAAAGAACCAGGTAAGAGGTGAAGTGAAAGACCTCTGCCTGAGACCCTGGAGAGCTGCTGCCAGAGCAGACAATATTGAACTCAACGGAGCGAGGATCTGATGCAGTAAAAAGAAAAATGACTGTAACCTGAAACTGGCTTTCATGCATCTTGCATCCTTTATTTATCCCAAAGGACAGAGTGATGCTCATTAACTGAGACAAACATCCCCACCCTTGAGAAAGACCAATTATAAAATGTGCAATGTTGAAAATCCAGCAAAAAAAAAGCAGTGGTGGTGGTGGGATGTGCCGTCAAGTCATAGCCGACTTCCAGTGACCCCGTAGGGTTTTCAGAAGAAGAAGAAGATAAGAGATTGGATTTGTACCCCGCCCTTCACTTGGAGTCTCAGAGCGGCTCACAAACTCCTCTCCCTTCCCCTCCCCACAACAGACACCCTGTGAGGTAAAAGAAGAAGAAGAAGAGATTGGATTTATACCCCGCCCTTCACTACCCAAAGGAGTCTCACAGTGGCTTACAAACTCCTTTCCCTTCCCCTCCCCACAACAGACACCCTGTGAGGTAGGTGGGGCTGAGAGAACTCTGACACAAACTCCTCTTTCAGGAACAGCTGTGCCAGAGCTTGTGACTGACCCAAGGTCACATCAGCAGGTGCAAGTGGAGGAGTGGGGAATCAAACCCGGTTCTCCCAGATTAGAGTCCACACACTTAACCACAACACCAAACTGGCAAGGCAAGAGACATTCAGAGGTGGCTTGCTATTACCTGCCTCTATGTCACAGCCCTGGTATTCCTTGGAGCTCCCCCATCCAAGTACTAGTCAGGGCCAACCCTGCTTAGCTTCCAGGATCTGACAAGATCCGATTAGCCTGGGCTATCCAGGTTGGGGTAACAAGGCAATATGGTTAGCAAAAAACTTTGGATGCCTTTTGTGAACCAAGAATCTCTTGGTTTCTCCTAACACTCTCTCTTTTTTAATATACATATTTTTATTTTTTGGAAAATAAAGGTAGAAGAAAAGAAGAAGAGATTGATGTTCCACCCTTCACTCAGAGTCTCAGAGCAGCTTACAATATCCTTCCCTTCCGCTCCCCACAACAGACACCCTGTGAGGTAGGTGGGGCTGAGAGAGCTCTTTTAAGGACTGCTCTTGAGAGAACAGCTCTGAGAGAACTTGTAACTGACCCAAGGTCACGCCAGCAACTGCATGTGGAGGAGTGGGGAATCCAACCCGTTTCTCCCAGATTAGAGTCTACGCTCCTAACCATTACATCAGACTGGCTCTCAAGGGTTTACAGAAACGAAAGAGGGGTTGCATAACACAATTATGTATATCAAAAATAATTATATATCACAGAGTGTATGAAATAAAAGGCATTTCTCCCCAACACCCCCTTCATGATAGTTTTTAAAACACTGTCTATAAGACACAATGGTGCTTACTTCTATTAGAGTACATTTATATTCAACGTTTTAGATTTCAAAAGCACATGAATAAACCTTTGTTGGTCTTAAAGGTGCCAACGGTCTCTAAATTTGTTCTACTGCTTTAGACCAACAGGGCTGACCACCTGAACATAACTAATCGATTTTGTGGTTGTTGTTGAGTCAAACAGTTGAGTCCGACTCTTTGCGACCCCATGGACCAGATCATGCCAGGCCTTCCTGTCTTCCGCCGTCCTCTGAAGTTTGCTCAATTTCATGTTCGTTGCATCTATGACACTGTCTAACCATCTCATCCTTTGCCGTCCCCGTCCTTTTTGACCTTCAGTCTTTCCCAGCATTAGGGTCTTCTCCAGTGAGTGCTCCCTTCTCATTTGGTGGCCAGAGTATTTGAGCTTCGGTTTCATTATCTGGCCTTCCAGGGAACAGTCAGGGTTGATTTCCTTTAGGATTGACTGATTTGATCTTCTTGCAGTCCAAGGGAATCTCAAGAGTCATCTCCAGCACCATAATTCGAAAGCATCTATTCTTCGCCACGCGGCCTTCCTTATGGCTTTACATCTGTTTTACATCTACATTCTTGGTTTCATTTTTACCACATAGTCAGTATTATATATTTTTGCCATCTCTACCTACTCATCCCAACACAATTTTGAGGTTCCAAGTACCGTGTAACTATAATTGCTTGGCATTAGTCTAGTTTCCTGTGTTTTCTCTTTTCAGTTCAGGGCCGTCACCCAAGCAAAAACATAGACGGAAGCCTTTCTAAACAACCTTGCCGTTTCCCCTCGCCTTTCTTTTCTGTTTGTTTGACAGCATGATGCTTTATCTAATCCCTCGATAACTTCCTCTGCATAGGGTTTTTTTTAAAAAAAAACAGCTTAAAAAAATCACAACTGTGATGCCATTTTAAAACTACTGAGGCGATCAAACTCTGCATCGTTAAAAATAATTCAATTGTCTCAGCGGGGATGGTATTATATTGTTGAGTCCAGCATTATGATTATAGAGCCTTAAGGCTTCAGCTAACATTAACCATGGCATTTATGATTTTATTTATTCAGATTTCTTGCCTGCCTCCGTCCTGGGCCCTCCGGATATAAAGTTACAAATGCATTTGTTGAGACACTGATGATCCACCACAACATTGCAACAAAGATTCAAGCTCTGAGGTCGGGTCTCCAACCTTCCGCCATGTCAAGTGCTTGAAAAGGGAGCCCGATCCAAAGGCCTTGTGGACAGAACATCTTAGTGGGGCTGTGGAACCCCAACTGGAAGATGGGTATGTTCCACATCATCAGTTAGAACATAAGAACATAAGAGACGCCAATGTTGGATCAGGCCAAAGGCCCATCCAGTCCAACACTCTGTGTCACACAGTGGCCAGAAATACCAGTGCCATCAGGAGGTCCAGCAGTGGGGCCAGGACACTAGAAGCCCTCCCACTGTTGACCCCCCCCCCAAGCACCAGGAAGACAGAGCATCACTTGCCCCAGAGCCCCTATCTATACCTTGTGGCTAATATCCACTGACGGACCTCTGCTCCATATGCTCATCTAATTCCCTTTTGAAGCCGTCCATGCTTGTAGCCGCCACCACTTCCTGTGGCAGTGAATTCCATGTGTTAATCACTCTTTGGGTGAAGAAGTACTTCCTTTTATCCGTTCTAACCCGACCGCTCTGCAGTTTCATGGAGTGCCCACGAGTTCTTGTATTGTGAGAAAGGGAGAAAAGTACCTCTTTCTCTACCTGTTCTTTCCCATGCATAATCTTATAAACCTCGATCATGTCACCCCTCAGTCGTCTTTTCTCCAAGCTAAAGAGCCCTAAGCGCTTTAACCTTTCCTCATAGGGAAAGTGTTCCAACCCTTTTATCATTCTAGTTGCCCTTTTCTGCACTTTTTCCAAAGCTATAATATCTTTTTTAAGGTGTGGTGACCAGAACTGCACACAGTATTCCAAATGAGGTCTCACCATAGATTTATATAGGGGCATTATGATATTGGCTGATCTGTTTTCAATACCCTTCCTAATAATCCCCAGCATAGCATTGGCCTTCTTTATTGCAGTCACACACTGTCTCGACATTTTCAGTGAGTTATCCACTACAACTCCAAGATCTCTCTCTTGATCAGTCTCTGCCAGTTCAGACCCCATCAATGTGTATTTATATTTAGGATTTTTGGCTCCAATGTGCATCACCTTGCACTTGGCCACATTGAACCCCATTTCCCTTGGTCAGTTGCTGGGACGCAGGAGCCAAGCGAGCGACTTTGTCGTGTTGACCTCACCAAACAGAATGCTGGACTTCTAGCATTTTGCTCTGACCTGGATGGTCCAGTCTACCCTGATTACGTCAGATTTTGGAAGCTAAGAAGGGCCTGCCCTGGTTAGTACTTGGATGGGAGACCACCAAGGAAGTCTAGGGTTGCTACGCAGAGGCCGGCCATGGCAAGCCTTCTCTTGCCTTGACCTGGATGGGTCGGTCCTGGCTAGGATATGGATGGGAGACCACCAAGGAAGTCCAGGGTTGCTATGCAGAGGCAGGCAGTGGCAAACTGCCTCTGTTCGTCTCTTGCCTTGAAAAACCCACTAGCCACCATAAATCAGCTGTCACTTGATGTCACTTTCGACCGCCAATCTCCTCTTCCTGTTGCCTCCAGCTTGCCTCCCTAGAGTCAGTTTGGCATCTTGGTTAGGAGTGCAGACTCTAATCTGGGAGAACCAGGTTTGATTCCCCACTCCTCCACTTGCACCTGGCTGGATGACCTTGGGCAAGCCGTAGTTCTGATAAGAGCTGTCCTTGAAAAAAGAGCCGTTTCTCTCAGCCCCACCTTCCTCACAGGCTGTCTGTTGTTTGGAGGGGAAGGGAAAGGAGTTTGGAAGCCGCTCAGAGACTCCCTTGGGTAGTGAAGTGCAGGGTATAAATCCAATCTCTTCTCCTCCTCCTCCTCCGTCTCTGTTTCTGATTCACCTTGTATTTATTTATTCCTTCATCTTCTATCCCGCCGTCCCCGCCGAAGCGGCTAAGGGCGGCTCACATAAAATTTTAAAAACATAGAAAATGACACAAAATTTAAAATCACAGCTGATTGTGACAATCAGAGCGTTGAACGGGTTTCTGTGTCCCCTCAGTGGCTGCATTGTTTTGTTTGTGATTTGTTTGTTGGAAAATTTGGAAATAAAATATATATATTTAAAGTTTGAAGTGGGCCCTTCTGACATTCCACACCTCCTCTGAGGGACTCTCTTAGGGTTGCCATCTCCGGGTCGTGAAATACCTGGAGGTTTGAGGCGTGGAGCTTGAGGAGGGCTTCATTTGGGGAGGGACAGGACCTTAGTGGGGTAAAATGCCATTGAGTTCACCTTCCAAAGTGGCCATGGGCTCTAGGCAAACTGAGACCTGTCGCCTGGAGATCAGTCATAATTTATTTTATTTTATTTTATTTTTCGCATTTATATCCTGCCCATCCTGTAAACAGGCTCAGGGCGGGTTATAACATTTTAATAAAGACAATAAAATTTAAAACACATTAAAACATATAAAATCAGTAGTCGCGCTTGCCGTAGGGAGAATCTGGCCCGTTGATGTAACTGAGTATGGCCAGTCAGGGGTCATTTCCTGCTGGAGCGCCCAGGAGCAGAGCTCCGGCAGTAAAGAGCCCAGGGGGCGTGCACATGCAACAAGCCCCACCCCCTGCTCCCAGCAGCCCTCAGTCAGAGCAAGAAGCAGCCAGGTAAGTTGCAGAGCCCCCCCCCCATAGCAATCCAAAACAGTCCAGTGGCACCTTTAAGGCCAAGGTTTATTCAGGTACAAGCTCTCCCTCCTCTGTGAGGGCAGATCTGTGCGTTCCCCCCCCCCACAGCTAGCAATCCAAAACAGTCCAGTGGAGCCTGAGCTTTGGGTGTTGCCTTCTGACACACTTCCGGTGATGCCAGGGGGTGTGGCATATGCAGATAAGCTATGCTAATGAGCTCCTGCACATCTTTTTCTACAAAATGACCCCTGTGGCCGGTTATCAATAGGTGGGAGATTGCAACCTGGGGGGGGGCATATGTGGATGCCCACTGCCTTACCCAAAGGCCTGCCGGAACAGCTCCGTCTTGTAGGCCCTGCAGAATTGAGTAAGATCCCACAGGCCCCTGATCTCAATAGGGAGCATGTTCCACCAGGTGGGGGCCAGGTCGGAAAAAGCCCTGGCCCTGGTTGAGGCGAGGCAGATGTCCTTTGGGCCAGGGATCACCAGGAGATGTTGACTCTCAGAGCGTAACACTCCCCAAGGCATATATGGGAAGAGGCGGTCCCGTGTATGTTAGTCCTTTGAAGGTAATTACCAATTACCAACACCTTGAAGTGAATCCAGTACTCAACCGTCAACCAATGCAGCTGACAGAGTACATGCCGAACATAGGCCTGCACAGGCGTGGGGGGGGGAGGGAAAGAAACATAATTTTAAAAAAAATTATTTAAGTTTGAGTGCAAACAAAAGAATTTCAGCATCTAAGCGACATGCAATGCAGAATTGTCTCAGAGTAACAAGACGGATGGATAACATAAGCTTCAGAACAGAGGGGATAATAATATAACAAGAATGTATCACTAGCGCGTTGCCTGAGTGTACTATATACTGGTATGGACATGAGCATGAGCATGAACCTGAATATCCGGCATCATTTAGTGTGCTGTGTTATCAAAGATTCAGGAGTACAACCTAGAGAAGAAGAAGAAGAAGAAGAAGAAGAAGAAGAAGAAGAAGAAGAAGAAGAAGAAGAAGAAGAAGAAGAAGAAGAAGAAGAAGGATTACAAACTCCTTTCCCTTCCCCTCCCCACAACAGACACCCTGTGAGGTGGGTGGGGCTGAGAGAACTCTGACACAAACTGCTCTTTTTCAAGGACAGCTGTGCCAGAGCCTGTGACTGACCCAAGATCACATCAGCAGGCGAAAGTGGAGGAGTGGGGAATCAAACCCGGTTCTCCCAGATTAGAGTCCACGCACTTAACCACTACACCAAACTGGCTCTTAAAAGTGAAGCGACGATGCAAAGTTCGGATTTTGTGGCAGGGGATTGTTTTCTGCCATGAATTGTAAGTATGGGAACCAGGTGTCTACAAATTTGGAGTGTGTTGTGCACGATGATGTTCGAGAGGTGTCTACTACATTGGTGATTTTACTTCTTTTGTTTACTTGTATTGTAAACTTGTTACTGTATTTTATTGTAATTGATTGTTTTATATTATGTGTTTTATTGTTATAATCTTGGCACACAGTGCCCCTGTAAGCCGCCCTGAGCCTTCGGCGTAGGGCGGGATATAAATCCAAACACAAACAAACAAATAAATAAAAATATTTTGTCCATGATGAAGAATTCCCATATTTTGTTTCTCTAGTCCTCCACCGTTGGTGGTTTGTCTGACTTCCAGACAGTTGCAAAGGTGAGTGAGGCTGCTGTGAGCATATACGATGTTAAACGCTGGAGAGGGTCTTCGCCTTTCATTGGGTCTCTGGGGTGAAGACGTATTTCTGGAGTCATCTGGAGCAACTAATCCCAGGATATCTCCAGCCACCACCTGGACGTCAGCAACCCTAGGTTCTCTGCAAGGAAAAAGTACAATAAACTGCATAGGGTTGTCAACTTCCAGGTGGCACCTGGAGATCTCCCACTTTGATAGATGATACCCAGACGACCATGATCCGTTCGCCTAGAGGAAATGGCTGCTTTGGAGGACGGGATCTATGATATTATGCCCCACTGAGGTCCCACCCCTCCCCAAAGCCCCACCCTCCCCAGGCTTCACCCTCAGAATAAGAACATCAGAGACGCCAGTGTTGGATCAGGCCAAAGGCCCATCCAGTCCAACACTCTGTGTCACACAGTGGCCAGAAATACCAGGTGCCATCAGGAGGTCCACCAGTGGGGCCAGGACACTAGAAGCCCTCCCACTGTTGCCCCACCCCAAGCACCAAGAAGACAGAGCATCACCTGCCCCAGACTGAGAGTTCCATCTATAAGAACATCAGAGAAGCCAGTGTTGGATCAGGCCAATGGCCCATCCTGTCCAACACTCTGTCACACAGTGGCCAAAAATACCAGGAGCCATCAGGAGGCCCACCGGTGGGGCCAGGACACTAGAAGCCCTCCCACTGTTGCCCCACCCCAAGCACCAAGAAGACAGAGCATCACCTGCCCCAGACTGAGAGTTCCATCTATAAGAACATCAGAGAAGCCAGTGTTGGATCAGGCCAATGGCCCATCCAGTCCAACACTCTGTCACACAGTGGCCAAAAATACCAGGAGCCATCAGGAGGCCCACCGGTGGGGCCAGGACACTAGAAGCCCTCCCACTGTTGCCCCACCCCAAGCACCAAGAAGACAGAGCATCACCTGCCCCAGACTGAGAGTTCCATCTATAAGAACATCAGAGAAGCCAATGTTGGATCAGGCCAATGGCCCATCCAGTCCAACACTCTGTGTCACACAGTGGCCAGAAATACCAGGAGCCATCAGGAGGCCCACCGGTGGGGCCAGGATACTAGAAGCCCTCCCACTGTTGCCCCACCCCAAGCACCAAGAAGACAGAGCATCACCTGCCCCAGACTGAGAGTTCCATCTATAAGAACATCAGAGAAGCCAGTGTTGGATCAGGCCAATGGCCCATCCTGTCCAACACTCTGTCACACAGTGGCCAAAAATACCAGGAGCCATCAGGAGGCCCACCGGTGGGGCCAGGACACTAGAAGCCCTCCCACTGTTGCCCCACCCCAAGCACCAAGAAGACAGAGCATCACCTGCCCCAGAGCCCCTATCTATACCTTGTGGCTAATAGCCACTGATGGACCTCTGCTCCATAGGCTTATCTGATTCCCTTTTGAAGCCGTCCATGCTTGTAGCTGCCACCACTTCCTGTGGCAGTGAATTTCTATCTCGGCCCAGAGATGGCAGCCCTAAAACAGTGCCACAGACTACGTCTTCTGTATCCCCTGGAACTAAAAGTATATTTAACATCTCAGCTACTAAGAAGAGCTGAGAAACCAGGTCATATTCTTCCCTCCTAGCTCTTTGCTAAGGACAGTTATTTATTTATTTATTTATTTATTTATTTACAGAGACTTATAGTCCGCTTCTCTCCCATGAGGACCCAAAGTGTCTTACAATATTGTTCTCCATTTAAGAACGTAAAAGAAGCCCATGTGGGATCAGGCCAATGGCCCATCCAGTCCAACACTCTGTCAGACAGTGGCTAAAAATACCAGGGGCCATCAGGAGGTCCACCAGTTTAGCCTCACAACCACAAATCAGATAGGCTGACTAGCCCGAGACCATGTAGAACGTTTCTGTGGAAGAACAGGCAACATGGGATGGCCAGATCCTGGGCCATAACCACTGCACCACACTGCCTCTCTGTTTCTTCCCTCAAAGAGTCATTAACATGTGGAATTCACTGCTGCAGGAAGTGGCGGCGGCTACAAGCACAGACAGCTTCAAGAGGGGATTGGATAAATGTATGGAGCAGAGGTCCATCAGTGACTATATAGCCACAAGGAATAGATAGGAACTCTCAGTCTGGAGCAGTGATGCTCTGTATTCTTGGTACCTGGAGGGCAACAGTGGGAGGGCTTCTGGAGTTCTGGCCCCGCTGGTGGACCTCCTGATGGCACCTGGGTTTTGGCCACTGTGTGACACAGAGTGTTGGACTGGATGGGCCATTGGCCTGATCCAACATGGCTTCTCTTAGGTTCTTAAGAGCAGAGATCCATGAGTGGCTATTAGTCACAAGGTATAGAGGGAACATACTATGTCTGGGGCAGTGGTGCTCTATATTCTTGGTGCTTGGAGGGTGGGGGGAACAGTGGGAAGGCTTCTGGAGTTCCGGCCCCACTGGTGGACCTCCTGATGGCCCCTGGGTTTTGGGCACTGTCTGACATCGTTTGTTGGACTGGATGCCCATTGGCCTGATCCAACATGGCTTCTCTTATGTTCACCAGCAGCTACTGGCAGTGTTTATCTCTTGCTTAACTCCCCTCCCCTTGTTGTTGTTCTTTTTTCCCCAGCTGCATCCAAGAGAGCGTCTTCAGTCTTAATGTTCTTAGTGCTGATGAGGAGGAATAAGGATTAGAACACCACTTTAATCTAAAACATGACTAAAGCAGCTCCTGGGATACCCTAGAGCTGTCTTGGCTCCAGCTGGTCCCAGCTTTTGTTAATACTTGCAGGTCCATTAGCCGTGGCAGCAGTGACTAAGAGCTGGGGGGGGGGGAGAGAAACATAATTTCATGTATAGGAGTGACTAAGAGTCCGATCAGACGGCTCTTTAGATCCGTGCGAGTCACGATCGCCTCACGGATCTAACGGTAATGTCCAGACACAAACATCTGGGAAATGTTCCTCTTCCGTGGGCATCCTGTTTTGCCGCGCTTCGGAGCCGTACTTAAAAGATAGCACTTCAAATCTGGGGTTTTCGGTTACCTCCGGGGCAATTGTGGTCTTTCCCCTGTCTGATCGTTCCACCAGCACGCAATCCTCCCGTTGGTGTGGTCTGATGTCAGACCATCCCGAGCGGGCGCCATTTGAAAAAATCTCTACACATGCGCGGATCAACAAGGACGTGCTGTCACGTCTATGCGCATGCGCAAAAAGGTTTTTTTAAAAAACCACCGCGCGCCTCCTTCAACAAGGATGCGCTGTGACGCCTATGTGCATGCGCAAAAAGTTTTTTTAAAAAAAACCCACCACCATGCCTCCTTCATTGGACGCCATCTAGGCAATCCACAACAGAGGCAGCGCGCGTTAAGGCGATTCACCAGGGGGGTGTCTGGTCGTGCTACGATGGATTAAAAAGATCGGGATAAAATTCAAGCTGGCATAATGACGGGATCAGCTGCCCATATAAGGGAACATCTCTCTATTTTGAAGCCTCTCCCTGTAGTGTGGTCTTAAGTAGGCCTGGCTGCAGCTCCTTTTCCCAATGATGTATTTTCCTTCCATCCCCAAGGCCAGAACCAGGATGGAGCCGGTGGGTCCACCACACCTTAGAGGTGCCAACAGGCCTGAAGGAAAATGCCTTGTCCCTTTAACAGAGGTTTAATGTATGAAAATGGGAAGTGGAAGGTTTTCATAGGAAGGAAATAAATAACGTCCCCTGGTGAACAGCTAGAGCAGGGGTGTCAAACATGCGGCCGGGGGGTCGGATCAGGCCCCCAGAGGGTTTCTCTCAGGCCCGCAGTGGAACTGGCTGTCTTCTGCCTCTTCTTCCAGTTCTGCTGCTGCTGCGTCATCGTAGGTTTGCAGCTTACAGATACAGTGCCATGAAAGTTGGGGAAGTTGGTCTGTGTCTGGTTAATTGCTATTGCTTTCCTTTCAGGTTAATTGCTATTGAATTCTTTCTGTGCTTTTTCTGCTGTGCGCCGAAACGCTTATCTATACGGATGTGCAGGAGGGTGTTGTAGTGTCTGGGATTTCATTAGGTGCCATGGGAGAGTGTTAGTTCTCAGCTTCAGCTACCTAACAGTCTCTAAGCCTTAGCCCCCGCGCGGGAGGCCGCCTAATTGGCCAGTACTGTGTGTGGGGGGGGTGCTTACGAATACCCTATATCCTATTACGCCCATGGGGCCGCCGCCATTCTTAACAGTGCCTATGTTACTGCATCTATAGCTCTACAATAAAAGTATAACCGTTCCTGAATGTGTGTACTTCATTGTTGGCTGTGGGTTCTGACACTGAACAGCGTACTCAAGACTGTAACAGCAGAGACGTTTTGATGCAATAATTCAGAGCAAGAGGTGTCAGTTATCAGATACTGTTAAATTAACAAAATATTGAAAGAGTGCTAATGTTTTAAGCATGATTTTAAGTAAAAATATATCTTGATGTTTGTGTCCTTTACAAAGTTTATATTTCCGCTACCTGGCATTACGTTTTATGACACACATGGCCCGGCCCAACATTTATGTCAGATCCAGCCCTCATCACAAATGAGTTCGACACCCCTGAGTTAGAATTTCCAGTCTCTAGGTGGGGCTCGGAGATCCCCAAGATTTACAACTTATTGCCCGTGGCAGTAAGGTTGCCAAATCCGGGTTGAGAAATTCCTGGAGATTTGGGGATGGAGACTGAGGAGGGTGGAATTTGGGAGGAGAAGGGAGCTCAGCAGTCAGGAATTTAGTTTTCAGTTTCTCTCTTCCAAGCGGCAATTCCCTCCAGGGGAACAGATCTCTGTAGTCTCTGGAGATTAGTTGTCATCCTGGGAGATTCCAGGTCCTGTCTGAAGGTTGGCAACTTTATTTTACAGTCACATCCTATGGAATGATGCCAGATGTCCACGGCACCGTTGCAACTGTGCAGTTTCAAAGTGTCGAGGGTCACGGGGAGAAGGGAGAAGGCGTCCATTCAATTCATTTTTGGTGCACACTGTTGACAGTGCAATCCTAAACAAAGAGGCCCCCTTCTTAACCCATTGACTTCAATGGCCTTGGAAGAATTTAATTCTATATTCTTAGGATGCATTAACAGAAGCATTGTGTCCAGATCACGGGAGGTGGTAGTTCCCTTCTATTCTGCTATGGTCAGGCCTCACCTGGAGTCCTGTGTCCAGTTTTGGGTACCACGTTTTAGGAAGGATGTTGACAAGCTCGAGTGTGTCCAGAAGAGGGCAACCGGGATGGTGAGAGGGTTGGAATCCAAGTCTTAAGAAGAAAGACTGAAAGAGTTGTTTAGCCTGGGAAAGAGAAGGCTTAGAGGGGACATGATTGCAGTCTTCCAGTATTTGAAGGGCTGTCATGTAGAAGATGGAGCAGATTTATTCTCTCTTGCTCCGGATTGTAAGACTAGGTCTAATGGGTGGAAATTACAAGGGAGTTATTACCGGCTAAATATCAGGAGAAACCTCCTAACTGTAAGAGTGGCTGAGCAGTGGGACAGTCTGCCTCAGGAGGTGGTGGGTGCTCCTTTGCTAGCGGAGGCTGGATGACCATCTTTTGGGTATGTTGTAGGTATGTAGGGCTATCTTTCAGCTATGCTCCTGCAGAGTACAGGGGGTTGGACTAGATGACCTGCAAGGTCCCTTCCAACTCTAACATTCTATGATTCTATTTAGGATTGCATGATCAATCAGTTTTGCCTGCTTGGGGAGGGGGGGGGCTGCTGATATTGGACCTGCAACTAATGCTCCCTCGAAGCTGTGGAGTCCTGTGAGCAAAAATTCTACTTTGTGAGCTTCTGGCCTTAACGTTGCAAGTGAATGATCTGGCTACTGCAGAAATTACTTTGCTCTGGAGCCATCTTTCCTGAGCGAAGACAACAATGTGCGAGCCGGAGGCTAAGAAACGGTGAGCTCTTTATGATAAAGAGAAGAAGTATTTCGAACGTCACTATGTGAGAGGATCCCTGATAAAAATTTGGAGGGAAGTTAGATTACAACACTATAAGAAGATACCCAGATGGGTGTCCCCTATAGAGGCGCTAGAAATCCCAACCTTATACCTCCATGGAAATAGCTGTTCTTACGATAATCTCTTGGATAATAAAAATAACTTAAAAACAGTAGACACAATGAAAATAGAGAAAATAGAGCTGACATGGCTACAAAATATACAATTAAAACTAAGGTTTAAAGATGATCAAAAAGTAGGTTTTTATGACAAAGCAACAAATATAGATAAGGTATGGTTCACGTCAGAGACACAACCGATAAAGAAATTATATAAAATTCTGCTGGAAGGGAAGATAAAAGAAGAAGTGGTATGGGCTAGCTTAAAACGATGGAATAAAGATCTAGGGTATGACATAGAACAGCGTAAATGGTTAAAAGTCTGGGAGACAAATATAAAAATCACTAAAGCAACGTCATTTAAAAAAAAATTTTACAAAGTGGCACATAGATGGTACTTATATCCTTCGAGACTAGCAAAGTACTATAAGAACTCGACAAATGTCTGTTGGAAATGTGGTCAGAGTGTTGGTACGTACTTCCACATGTGGTGGAAGTGCAGTAAGGCTAGTAGATATTGGGAGATGATAAGAAAGATGTTAGAAAATTTTTTGGGGAAATCAATTCCCTTGAAACCGGAGATATTTCTGTTAAATTTTATACCTGAAATTGGTAAAGCAGAAGAAAAGACTTTGTTGATATATTGCATAACAGCCGCCAGAATGTGTTACGCCAAATATTGGAAAAATGAGAAAACGCCAGAGGATTTAGAAGTGATACAAAAATGATTTGAAGTTGCCAAAATGGATAAACTGTCGGAGTTAATTAAAGGGAAAGATGAAGAGATAGCGAGTAAGAAATGGGAGAAATTACTTAAATGGAAAATGAAGTATAAAGGTTAGGAGGTGATTAAGAGATAAACACATAATGTTGATGGCTGTATGCTCGTCTGTGGAAGAAATTGTTCTGTTACCTTAATTATGTTAAGTGGGGTGTGGGTTATGGGATAAAATCAATAAAAACTTTTCTTAAAAAAAAAAAAGAAACGGTGAGCTAGCTCACACGCACGCAGCTTAGAGGGATCCCTGCCTGCAACCCCCAGCTTTGTCGAACTAGATCAAACATTTGTTTTGCACAAACCGCCCTTGCAGTCTAGCTTTTCCCATCTCCCCCTCTCTCTCCATTTGTCACCTAAAAAGGGGGGGGGCTTCTTCTCACAGCTCCTTTGACTTTACTGTTCTGGCTGCACTGATATATGTGAGCTTGCTGTATTGCCAGATGGCTCCGTTAACACTTGCTTCCGCGATGCAGACAGTTGAAATGTCAGGCTGATTTAATGAAGCCCTGCTGTTCCTGCCATCTCTCCTTTGTTGCTTTATGATGGAGGATTTAAATTCCTCTCTTTCTGTGTGGGTCAGCAGTATGACCCAGCCGCCCAATCCTTCTGGCCCTGATCACAAGTTTCAGTGAATGTTGGTTGCCAACCTCCAGGTGGGGGCTGGAGATCTCTTGGGACTGCAACGGCACTCCAGGCAATGGAGACCAGTTCCCCTGGGGAAGATGGCCAGTTTGGAAGGCGGACTCCATGGCATTATACCCCACTGAAGTCCCTCCTCTCCATGTCACAGGTTCGAATTCTGGTGCCTCCAGTTAAAGGATCTCAGATAGCAGAAACTGGGAGAAACCCTTTTTTCTGTTTGATAGGGTTGCCAGCTCTGGTTTGGGACATTCCTGGAGATTTGGGGGGATTGCAGAGTTTGAAGACAGCAGCACTTGGGGACAGGAGGGACCTCAGTGGGTTATAATGTCATAGAGTCCATCCTCCAAAGCAGCTATTTTCTCCAGGGGAAATGATCTCTGTCATCTGGAGATTACAAGGTGACTACTGTAATCCCAGGAGATCTTCAGGCTCCGCCTGGACGTTGGCAAGGCCATACTTGACCCATTGCCAGATCAGACAGCATTCAGTGCAATCTTTCGCTGATACAAATTAGGACATTGGTTTGTGAACTGAACCAGTTCATAGAGGTCCATAACCCCTGCTTTCTGCTCCCCACCCCTTCTTGCAGGGAGTAGAAAGCAGGGGTTTCTCCACTAAAAGCAGAAGGGCGCAGAAAGCAGTAGTTTAAATGTCTCGGAGCCATTTAAACCCCTGCTTTCTGCTCCCTGCTGCTCAGCTGTTTTTCGTGAAGAGCAGAAAGCAGAGGGTTAAATGGCTCAGAGCCATAAACCCCTGCTTTTGGCAATTTAGGAACTACCATGAACTGCCTTCACATTCCTGAGCATTGATGGCGGCTCTTCAGTAGGCAAACTTCGGTTGGCGAACCACGAACCAGCCAAAATTCATCATGAATTTACATTTGTGGGCTAGTTGTGCCCATCCCTACCTATTAGACTGCCTTGGACTTATGTACTGAGCCTCGACATGACTCATGCACTCCATGGTGCACACAGAGTTAAAGGGCTGCAGGAGCTCATATTTTTATAAGATGAAGCACCTCTAGGGTGTTAATTGCATCTCTGAATGTCCAGTTACTCCTGACCAGGATGGTGCAGGCTAGTCCAATCTTGTCAGAGCTCAGAAGCCAAGCAGGTTTGGCCCTGATTAGCATTTGTATTATTAATTAGATGGGAGACCAGGGCTGCTGTGCACTGGCAGGCAATGGGAAACCACTTCTGACGATCTCTTGCTTTCAAAACCTTTTGGGGCTGCTATAAATTGGTCATGCCTTGACAGCCAAAAAAACCCCCTAAGGCCCCAGCCACACGTACCGGAAAACGCGGGGGGGGGGAGGCATGGCTATTTGCGCCGTCGCATTCTGATCCGCCATTATGCAATCAGATGCGATGGCGGCGCACCGGAGTTTCGTCATTCGGTGTGCGCTGCGAATAGGACGGCCGGAGGGAATAGGCGTGCGCCGGTGCGATCACACCGAACGACTCCGTCTGCAGCCCGTAGCAAACCATTTGCTAGTAGATCTTTGCAGGTACTTTTTAACTGCACATCTTTGGTGGCTCCGCGCTTGCGCTTCCCTTTTGCCCCGATGGTACGTTTCAATTTCACACAAGCTGCTGCGCGGCTGCATTTTGCCCTGCAGCTTCGCATGGTTTTCCCTGCGTCTACTCAATCCTCAAAAAACAGGATTGAGTAGACGCAGGGGAAATCGCGTGAAGCTGTCGGGCAAAATGCGGCCGCGCAGCAGCTCTAGTTCCCATAGGGGCAAAAGGGAAGAGCGAGTGTGGAGCAGTGCTTGTGGGAAATCAGTCACAGTCTTTCTCAGGTCTGTTTCATTGCCCTGAGGGAAGCGGGGAGCAATAAAACACTTCAGATATGCTCAGAGGCCATGCTTAAACATGTGCACGACACAACCCAACAGATAACCTTGCTCCTCAATGAGAAAAATGTCTCAGAGGAAGCTTGGACATTGCCAGAATGAAAACTCAGTCTGGTGTAGTGGTTAAGTGCGCGGACTCTAATCTGGGAGAACCGGGTTTGATTCCCCCACTTCTCCACTTGCACCTGCTGGATGACCTTGGACAAGCCATAGTTCTGTCAGGGCTGTCCTTGAAAAAGAGCACTTTCTGTCAAGAGCTCTCTCAGCCCCCCCTACCACACAGGGTGTCTGTTGTGGGGAGGGGAAGGGAAAGGAGTTTGTAAGCCGCTCTGAGACTCCTTTGGGTAGTGAAGGGCGGGATATAAATCCAATCTCTTCTTCTTCTTCTTCTTCTACCTCACAGGGTATCTGTTGTGGGGAGGGGAAGGGAAAGGAGTTTGTAAGCCGCTCTGAGACTCCTTTGGGTAGTGAAGGGCGGGATATAAATCCAATCTCTTCTTCTTCTTCTTCTTCTACCTCACAGGGTATCTGTTGTGGGGAGGGGAAGGGAAAGGAGTTTGTAAGCCGCTCTGAGACTCCTTTGGGTAGTGAAGGGCGGGATATAAATCCAATCTCTTCTTCTTCTTCTTCTTCTACCTCACAGGGTATCTGTTGTGGGGAGGGGAAGGGAAAGGAGTTTGTAAGCCGCTCTGAGACTCCTTTGGGTAGTGAAGGGCGGGATATAAATCCAATCTCTTCTTCTTCTTCTTCTTCTACCTCACAGGGTATCTGTTGTGGGGAGGGGAAGGGAAAGGAGTTTGTAAGCCGCTCTGAGACTCCTTTGGGTAGTGAAGGGCGGGATATAAATCCAATCTCTTCTTCTTCTTCTTCTTCTACCTCACAGGGTATCTGTTGTGGGGAGGGGAAGGGAAAGGAGTTTGTAAGCCGCTCTGAGACTCCTTTGGGTAGTGAAGGGCGGGGTATAAATCCAATCTCTTCTTCTCCTTCTTTAGAATGGTTCTTGTAAAACACAGTAAAGGCCAAGAATGCTGGGCATCTGTCCCAAATTGTCCCCTTGGGGGTGGCTATTCAGACTGCATCACTCCCAGGTTCAACAGAAAAAAAGGCTTCCCAGCTTATCTGAGGAATGGTTTAGTGCAGGTTCCCAGTATGATGCGTGGTGGACTGGTGTGCGGTGGATGCATTTTCATTAGGGAGGCGGCAACCACACGCAACTGCCGCTTTTAAAGCATGCCCCTTGGGAGCGTGAAGTGCTGTTTATTGTAAGGCTGTATCTGAAGGAAAGCAGCTTGGTTTTTATGTTGCCAAGGTGACCGGCAATAACCCTCCTGAGGATCATTGGGGCCGGATTTTAAACAGAGAAGACAGTCAGATACAGAAGTAGAGTTGTTTTTATACCCAGTTTTCTTTACCTTAAGGTCATAAGAACATAAGAGAAGCAAATGTTGGATCAGGCCAATGGCCCATCTAGTCCAACACTCTGTGTCACACAGTGGCCAAAAATACCAGGTGCCACACCAGTGGGGTCAGGACACTAGAAGCCCTCCCGCTGTTGCCCCCCCAAGCACCAAGAAGACAGAGCATCCCTTGCTCCAGAGTCCCTATCTATACCTTGTGGCTAATAGCCACTGATGGACCTCTGCTCCATGTGCTTATCTAATTCCCTTTTGAAGCCATCCATGCTTGTAGCCGCCACCACCTCCTGTGGCAGTGAATTCCACGTGTCAATCCCTCTTTGAGTGAAGAAGGACTTCCTTTCATCCGTTCTAACCCGACTGCTCAGCAATCTCACGGAGTGCCCACGAGAAAGGGAGGAAAGCGCCTCTTTCTCGACCTGCTCTATCCCACGCATAATTTCCATGCAAAAGTCCTTTCCGCATTTGCCTGCCACCAATGCTCCCCCTAAGCTGTGGAGCCTTGTGAGCAGAAATTCTACTTTGTGAGCTCCTGTTGTGAGCGAGCAATTTGGCTGCTGCCTACGTTAGTTTGCTCCGGAGCCATCCTTCCTGAGCGAAGACAAAAAGGTGTGAGCCGGAGGCTAAAAACCTGTGGGCTAGCTCACACTAACTCAGCTTAGAGGGAACACTGGTCTCACGCTTTAGTGGTGGAAAGTGCTGTCAAGTTGCAGCTGACTTATGGAGACCACACAGGTTTTTAAGACAAGACTCTCAGAGGTGGTGATCCATTGCCTGCCTCTGCATAGCAACCCTGGACTTCCTTGATGGTCTCTCATCCAAGTACCTGACCAGGGCTGATCCTGCTTAGCTTTTGAGAGCTCAGGCCCAGCCTAGACATACAGCTAATCTAGAATGAGGTAGTCATATGCAGAGGAAGTAGAATGGATTGTACCACTTCAGACTTTGGGGGTGGGGGTGGCACTGTTGACAATTCCCCTACATTAAGAATGCACTATACATGGAAACCTAGATGTGAAGGGCTCAGCGACAACACCTCATGCTAATTTTTTTAATTTACAAAGAGAAAAACTTACACAGGGCAGGATCTAAAATGAGGCTTTCCTCACTTACAGTGTGAAGTGTTATATTCCACCATATCTGAAAATGAAAGGGTGGGTGGGGACTTAACCCAACCTGAATTTAATTAAGAACCTAAAGGTTAAGAAGATCTGAACGTATAGGCTCAATAATTCTGTTAGTGAAATTAAAAAATATGAAATATTGACAGATATGCAGAAATAGACATGCATTTATTACAAAGTAGACTAAAAAAGAGATGTTGGCCCTTAGGATAGCTTCAATTAATTATCAAATTGTACAGTGACAACCAAAAATGACCATGATTGACCCTGACCAGACGTCTTTCGGCCCATTGGCCTTCCTCAGTGGTCAAACAAACGCTATTATAGAATGGCCCCTTTCCTGACATTACAATGTAACCATCATTACTTATAAATGGACCAAAATGATTTTAAAATTATTATTGTCTGCGACCAAAGGCAAAACTATTAATCAGATGCCTCATTCTTGATGATTTGCTGCTATTACGTTGCTATTGGCTCCTGGCTGCATCCAATTTTTCTGACCGAGCAAGAAAGGTACAGAATTGACCCATTACTATATGAAAGTGTACCTGACCACGGCAGCAAACTATCAAGAAGAAGAAGAAGAAGAAGAAGAAATTGGATTTATACCCCGCCCTTCACTACCCGAAGGTGTCTTAGAGCGGCTTACAAACTCCTTTCCCTTCCCCTCCCCACAACAGACACCCTGTGAGGTAAAAGAAAAAGAAGAGATTGGATTTATACCCCGCCCTTCACTACCCGAAGGAGTCTCAGAGCGACTTACAAACTCCTTTCCCTTCCTCTCCCCACAACAGATACCCTGTGAGGTAAAAGAAGAAGAAGAAGAGATTGGATTTATACCCCGTCCTTCACTACCCAAAGGAGTCTCAGAGCGGCTTACAAACTCCTTTCCCTTCCCCTCCCCACAACAGACACCCTGTGAGGTAAAAGAAGGAGAAGAGAAGAGATTGGATGTATACCCTGTCCTTCACTACCCAAAGGTGTCTCAGAGTGGCTTACAATCTCCTTTCCCTTCCCCTCCCCACAACAGACACCCTGTGAGGTAAAAGAAGAAGAGGAGATCGGATTTATACCCCGCCTTTCACTACCCAAAGGTGTCTCAGAGCAGCTTACAAATTCCTTTCCCTCCCCCTCCCCACAACAGACACCCTGTGAGGTAAAAGAAGAAAAAGAAGAGATTGGGTTTATACCTCACCCTTCACTACCCAAAGGAGTGGCTTACAAACTCCTTTCCCTCCCACTCCCCACAACCTCCCTGTGAGGTAGGTGGGGCTGACAATACTCTGACAGAAACTGCTCTTTTTCCAGAACAACTCTGACAGAACTTGTGACTGACCCAAGGTCACACCAGCAGCGACATGTGGAGGAGTGGGTGAAGGACTCACACGAGACACGATCTCTTGAGGGTAGAGGAATCTGTCTGCCCCAAAGGAGCAAGGGACTTCATTTTATACACAATCTGCCCCCCCCCCACTGTGAGGTGAAGTTGTGGCACGTATAGAAACAAGGGAAAAACAGATACTTAAGCAGAATGTCTAGGAAGCTTACACAGTATAGTAATTAACAAGCTATTCCATGGCTTTAAGATGCTCGCAGTTTCAGGATGTGCAAAGGCCAGGAATTTTAGTGTACCTGTATTGACAGAGTCTGGATATGGACAGAATCAGGACAGGTGTGCCATATCGCTAATCCTCATCCACAAGTGGGGAATCGAACCCGGTTCTCCCAGATTAGAGTCCATGCACTTAATCACTATACCAAACTGGCTCTAAGATAGTTTTAAAAGGAGTTTGGTCAATTCATGGCACTTGGGTCACTCAGTGGTGACTCCCCATGGCAGAACCTCCAGATCTGGGGTAGTAAATCTTTGGATCCAGCTTGTGGATCAGAGCTATGGCTTTCCTCTCTGTTTGTGGGCTTCCCAGAACCACCGGCTTAGCCGCTGTCGGAAACGGGATCCCGATTACAGGGGTGGACTGTCCATTATAGCCACTGGGAATTTCTTGGGGGGCTGATGGCCTGCTTCCCCCCACACACACACACCTCAGGCCCGCTCAACCCAGGGTAAAAGAGTAGGTTTGCCAACCTCCAGGTGGGGCCTGGAGATCCCCCAGAATTACAACTGGTCTCCAGAAAACTGTGATCATTTCTCCTGGAGAAAATGGCTGCTTTGGAGGGTGGTCTCCTATGGCATTATACGCCAGTAAGGTCCGTCCCCTCCCCAACTCCACCCTCCCCAGGCCCCGCCCTCCCAAATCTCGAGGTATTTCCCAATCCAGACTGTAGCTGACAACCCTAGAGCCATGTCGGCCTGGGCATGGTGGCTTTCAGCACGGGGAAGACAGCTCCAGGCCAGTCTTACTAGGCCCGAGGAAGGCAGCTCCCAGCCTAGGCAAGCCACACGCAGGGCTGGGCAGAGCTTCAGGGCTGGCAGGATCCTTCTCTCTCCCTCTTCTCCCTCCTTCCTTTGTGGGGGCAGGACCTTGGGGGACTGGGGGGCAGGGCCCTTTTCCAGGGCCGCTTCTTCCCCCACCCACTCTGCTACTTCAGTTCAATTTCATTTATTATGGTCAAAGTCCAGCTGAATCAGGTATACAAAATCAAACAACTAGACATACCAACAAGAGAAGAAGAAGAAGAAGAAGAAGAAGAAGAAGAAGAAGAAGAAGAAGAAGAAGAAGAAGAAGAAGAAGAAGAAGAAGAAGAAGAAGAAGAAGAAGAAGAAGAAAAGGAGGAGGAGGAGATGGTTGGATTTATACCCCTCCCTTTGCTCAGAGTCTCAGAGTGGCTTACAAACTCCCTCCCCCTCCGCACAACAGACAGCTCTGAGATAACTGTTCTTGAGAGAACAGCTCTGACAGAACTACATCCAGCAGCTGCATGTAGAGGAGTGGGGAATCAAACCCAGTTCTCCCCAGATTAGAGCCCACACACTTAAGCCACTACACCAAACTGGATCTTTGTTCTAAACGTTCTAAAAGTATGTATGCATGTACACACACACACTTATAAAAGTATGAATTTTGAATTTGGTTTTTAGATTGTTTTTTAATGTCATTGTGTTTCTTATACGTTGTAATCACCCTGAGCCCACTTGTGGGATAGGATATAGATATATCATCTATCTAGGGGCTGCGGTGGCTCAGTGGTTAAGACGCTGAACTGCAGACCGGAAGGTTGGTAGTTCAGCATTTCGAGACCCGAGTGCTACATGATGGAGTGAGCGCCCATCTCTGCCCCCAGCTCCTGCCAACCTAGCAGTTCGAAAGCAAGACATTGCAAGTAGATAAACGGGTACCGCTTCAGTGGGAAGGTAACAGTGTTCCGTGTGCCTCAGTGTCTAATCATGCCAGCCACATGACCATGGAAACGTCTTCAGACAGCGCTGGCTCTTCACCTTGGAAACGGAGATGAGCACCGCGCCCTAGAGTTGAATTCAACTGGCTTTTGAGCAAGGGAAACTTTTACCTTGACTATATAATCTATCTATCTATCTATCTATCTATCTATCTATCTATCTATCTATCTATCTTCTATCTATCTATCTATCATCTATCTATCATTTATCTATCTATCATGAAGAATATAATACAAATGCAAAGTTGTAACCACCCTGAGCCCACTTGTGGGGTGGGGTGGGGTGGGGGGAGAGAGAGAGAGAGAGAGAGAGAGAGAGAGAGAGAGAGAGAGAGAGAGAGAGAGAGAAACAATAAAAACGCAACATCAGGGGGGGGAACTACTGCACTAAACCAACGCTGTCCCTGGGTAGACTGGCAGTGACACAGAATTTTGTAGCTGTGTCCGAGGTTCCAGGCTCAAGGTCAGCTAGAAGAAAGGAGGTCTACCATTCCGCTGATCTTCCTGGAATTTTATGGAGGATCGGCTGAATAAAAATGTACCCGAGATCATTGTAAAATGGACAGTGCAGCAACACATGCTCAATTGCTTCAATTTCCTCAGTGGCACAGGGGCATAAACGCTTGTGAAATGGGATATCACGGTACCTCCCTTCCAATAAGGCAGATGGGAGAGCATTAAACCGGGCCAGAGTAAAAGCTATTCTATGTTTGGGGATCAGTGGACTAGCCATTTGACAGCTCCAGTTTCTTGTTCCTTAGGTGATGGTATTTTGCAGTGGAACTGAAGTTGTGGTGGACTCCTAGTCTGTTAGGGTTGCCACCTCTGGGTTGGGAAATACCTGGAGATTTGGGGGTGGAGCCTGGGGAGGGGAGGGGTTTTGAGAAGGGGAGGGATCTCAGCAGGGTATAATGCCATAGAAGTCCACCCTCCAAAGCAGCCATTTTCTCTAGGAGAAGTGATCTTGGTCGTTTTGAGATCAATTGTAATAGTGGGAGATAACCAGGTCGACAACCTTGCTGGATTAAATGGATCTTTGTTGTGGTTCGGCAGGACTCTTCTTATGTTCTTAAGACTTAAGCCAGAATCGCTGCTCTCGGAATGTCTGGTTTCCCTTAATATCTTCCTGACCTTAGGCTAAAGCCCGTAAGACAGTTTCATAGACAATAGCAATGGGATTAGAATGGATTTTTTAAAAGTCTTTCTCTAGTTATTGCTTTCATAACATCTTGAAGCTACAGGTGAGAGCCAATTAATTCATCTCGCGCAGAGCCCTTATTGAGGAATCTTTCTTTGCACAATATCCAGCGTGAAGGAGAGGTAACCCCCCACTTCCTTGTATAAATACTTTCCTTTGAATGACAACTGATGCGTTTTTAATGGTGTTAGTCATTTTCTAAATGTTAACCATCGTATATCTGCATCTCTTGGTGAGCCCATTCTCCCCTGAAGGCTGTAATAAATAAATGTGTTATTTTCTTGCTGGAATATTTAACCCTCCCCGCCACATCTGGTTGTTGTTGTTTCTGTATCATTTATATGCAGTGGACTGGGCAGAAGGGGTTGTGGCTCAGTGGTAGAGCATCTGCTTTGCGTGCCAAAGGTCCCAGGTTCAATTCCTGGCACCTGCAGTTAAAAAGGCCGGGCACTGGATGCAATGCTCCCTCTAAGCTGTGGAGTCTTGTGAGCAAAAATTCTAGTCAGTGAGCTCCTAGCATTAAAGTTGTGAACAAGGGTGTAGACTTTCCAATTTCCCGGGGGGGGGGGCTGGGGCTGGGCCAGAGGCATTGCTTTGCTAGGAGCAAGGGTGGCTCCCGGGGGAGGCTGAGCACCTTCCTGAAAATTTCGGCGGGGGCTGAAGCCCCACCACCCCCACGAAGATTACGCCTTGTGAATGAGCGATTTAGCTATCGCATAAATTAGTTTGCTCTGGAGCCATCCTTCCTGAGCTGAGACAAAAATGTGTGAGCCGGAGGCGGAGGCTAAAAAACTGTGAGCTAGCTCACACTAACTCAGCTTAGAGGGAACACTGACTAGGTGATATGAAAGAACTGTGAATTGTTGATGGTCTTTCCTTGGTGGGTGTTATTTGTGTCTATACTTGTACGCAGTGCTCCCTCGAAGCTGTGAAATCTTCTGAGCAAAAATTCCACTTTGTGAGCTACTGGCATTAAAGTTGTGAGCGAGCGATTTGGCGACTGCATACATTAGTTTGCTCTGGAGCCATCCTTCCTGAGTGAAGACAAAAATGTGTGAGCCAGAGGCTAAAAAACTGTGAGCTAGCTCACACTATCTCAGCTTAGAGGGAACACTCATTGTACACTAAGGCTTCCCTATTTTCTTGACTCACCTAGAGTTTGGCAACCCTGGCACCTCTTTCAAAGGCTTTGTTCATTTCACTCAGCTCTGCAAGATAGAAAACATCAAACCGCAGGTCTTTATTTTAAAAAGCCAAAGACACAAGGGACTGTTATGTTTGTCACAAGGAAATGTTCCTTTTAGATGGGGTCGTTTGACCCTCTTCAGCCTCTGTAGTTTCATGGACATTGTGGAAGTGGGTGAGAGTTCTGGTCGTCTGTTGTTTGTTTGTTTGTGAATAAAGTGAATAAAGTAGTCGTGCTTGAGGCCTGCTGAGCTTCATAATTACCAGTACCAAACAGGGCAGAAACGTCTAGGTAAACACAAAAGACAAATAGCAAAAACAACTCTCACCTAATAAATAGGTCCAGAGGCTTATCAAAAAACAGCAAAAAATAAATATAGTTCAAAATCCATTAAGGAAAGCCATTAGGCTGCCGAGCTTTAGAATGGCTTGCGCTTGATCAGTGACGGGATCTGTACAAACGAAAAAGAAAACACCGTTAATATTCCCCGCCGGACTATGGAGTATTCAAACAGCTACGATTGTTTCCTTGAGCAAGAGGGAAAGAAAAGCTTTATTTGGCTTTATGCAGTGGACTTTGGGGTGCCAACCTCCAGGTGGTAGGTGAAGATATCCCACTATGACAACTGATCTCCAGGTGATGATTCCGGATAAAACTTCATTTTGGATGTCTTCTTCAAAGATGAATGCTTGGGGGTCGCATGGTGCAACCCCTTGAGCATTCATCTCTGAAGAAGACATTTGAAATGAAGTTTTATCCGGAATCTTCATACTGGGAAGTTCCCAGCGTCTTTTTTTCACAGTTCTTATTGCAGTTTGTGATCAATGCAATGAACACAAAGTTGAGCAAACTCTGGAGGACAACGGAGGACAGAAGGACCTGGCATGATGTGGTCCATGGGGTCACGAAGAAGAAGAAGAGATTGGATTTATACCCCGCCCTTCACTACCCAAAGGTGTCTCAGAGCGGCTTACAAACTCCTCTCCCTTCCCCTCCCCACAACGGACACCCTGTGAGGTAGGTGGGGCTGAGAGAGCCCTGACACAAACTGCTCTTTCAGGAACAGCTGTGACAGAGCTTGTGACTGACCCAAGGTCACATCAGCAGGTGCACGTGGAGGAGTGGGGAATCAAACCCGGTTCTCCCAGATTAGAGTCCACACACTTAACCACTACACCAAACTGGCTCTCCAAAGAGTCAGACTCAACTGTGTGACTGAACAACAAAAATTATTTGTGAGCCGTGAATCTTCCTGTTGCTCAGCTATCTCCAGGTGACACATATCAGGTCCCTTGAAGAAAATGGCTGCTTTGGGAGATGGACTCTAGGACATTATATCCCATTGAAGTTCCTCCCCAAACCCCACCCTCTTCAGGCTGCACCCCCAGATCTCCAGATATTTCCCAACCTGGTGCTAGCAACTTTAGGTTGACTTAAGATGTCCTGCAAAATCATGGTTTAATGAAACTAACCTAAGGTGAGTAGGATCCTTCAAACATGGGCCGCCCCATGAATGCTGGTCAGGTAGGAGGACCCATCAACGGTTTGACAGTTTATTAGCCAGAGTGAGTCTTAGATAAGGTTTTTGTATGACAAACATGATGGATGGGATGCCAATCGCATGGTGGGTCTTGGTGTGCTCCCATAACCTATATATCTATTTCTCAAGTGTGGGCAGATCTGTGGATATCTAAATCCGTGGACACTGAGAGAAACTAGATCTTTCTCCAGACTTGGGGGAACCCCCCAGGTTTGCAGAAAAATCTTAAAGTTTTTAAAAATACATTGGGGGGGGGAGTTAAATTGCCCCAAACACAAACGTTATCTGCATACACATAACACCTGCAAGGGGCCCAGCAGCCAGTGCAGTGCCTCCTTGGGCTCTGCCACAATCGTGGCAGTTCTGGGGGCCCTGCGGTCAGCACAGCATCTCCTGATGTAGCTGCCATGGCTCCTGATGGTAAAGACAATAACGGACAGCAGAGTCAAAGAGCTGCTGAGATCAAAAGGAAAGACTCTGAAATGGGTTGCCTGTCAAAACCTCCCAAATGTTATGAAAATTGTACCAATAAAAATGAACAACTGAAACTTCTATTGAAAATAATACACTTTAGCAAATAATACCATCAACGCGAATAAATTCACAAGTTACAAGATACCAGTTGCCAACCAATCCAAAAGGATGTGATTAAACAATCAAATAAAGAAATAGCTTTAACATCCTATAAACATATTCAGAATAATTAAAGGTTCCCTTGCTTGAAAGCCAGTTGAATCGGACTCTAGGGTTGCGGTGCTCATCTTCGTTTCAAAGCCCTTCGGCCAGCGCTGAAGCCAGCGCTGCCCGAAGACATTTCTGTGGTCATGTGGCTGGCATGACTAAACACCAAGGTGCATGGAATGCTGTTACCTTCCCACCGAAGTGGTACCTATTTATCTACTTGCAATTTCTTGCTTTCGAACTGCTAGGTTGGCAGGATCTGGAACTAGAGATGAGAGCTCACTCCATCATGAAGGCAAAACGATCACAATGAGGATAAGTAATAACACCAATGAGTAGTACAGAATACGTAACATCAACAATGAGGAGCAAAGAAGTCAGTAACAACTTCCCTTGTTTCCTTAAACGTTTTTCCTCAGTCGCTATTACAGAACAATAATTCTGTATTGGATGAAACCATGAGCAAATCTTTTCAAACCTCCCACAGGAGTGACCTGGGTGATAACCTCCTGGTCTCATAATCAAGGGACATATACTCCACAGTCAATTCAGCACAGCCTGATGATATTCAAAGATGGAAAGTCTGAGCAGTCCACAGCCTCAGTGGCTCCCATGGGGCCTTGCCACAGTGGCGGCTTCAAAGATGGGGAAAAAGAAAAGAGGGGGATGTTGTCTGGTGGGAGAGAAACAGAAGGAAGGGGGATTGTCTGAGGGAGGGGGAGAGAAGAAAAAGAAGGGGGATTGTCTGAGGGAGGAGGAGAGAAGAAGAAAGAAGGGGATTGTCTGAGGCGGGGGGAGAGAAAGGGAAAGAAGGAGGATTTCCTAAGGGAGGGGGAGAGAAAGGGAAAGAAGGGAGATTGTCTGAAGGAGGGGGAGAGAAAGAAAGGGGATTGTCTGAGGGAGGGGGAGAGAGAAAGAAAGGGGGATTGTCTGAGGGAGGGGAGAGAAGGGGAAAGAAGGGGGATTGTCTGAGGGAGAGAAAGGGAAAGAATGGGGATTGTCTGAGGGAGAGAAAGGGAAAGAAGGGGGATTGTCTGAGGGAGGGGGAGAGAAAGGGAAAGAAGGGAGATTGTCTGGGGGGGGAAAGGGAAAGAAGGGGGA
>NW_015160845.1:1077785-1084453 GCF_001447785.1 Gekko japonicus | reverse complement strand
AGAAGGGGGATTGTCTGAGGGGGGGAGAGAAAGGGAAAGAAGGGGGATTGTCTGAGGGAGGGTGAGAAAGGGAAAGAAGGGGGATTGTCTGAGGGAGGGTGAGAAAGGGAAAGAAGGGGGAATGTCTGAGGGAGGGGGAGAGAAAGGGAAAGAAGGGGTAATGTCTGAGGGAGGGTGAGAGAAAGGGAAAGAAGGGGGAATGTCTGAGGGAGGGAAGAGAACGGGAAAGAAGGGGGATTGTCTGAGGGAGGGTGAGAGAAAGGGAAAGAAGGGGGAATGTCTGAGGGAGGGGAGAAATAAAGGGTAGAAGGAGAAAAACAGAGTACATTTTGAGAAAAAATGAGGGGCAAGAGAGGGGGACATTTGTCTGAGAAGGGCTGGGGGGGTAAGAGAGGGGGAGACTGACACAGCCACTTCCACACTGCCATTTTTTTCACTCATTTGTACCTATTGCTTCAGGGTCCCCCCCCCCCCAATGTGTTTTGCTCTCGTAGCCCCAGAGGGAGCAAAACACATGTGGAAAAGAGGGGGGGACCTAAAGCAATAGGGACAACCGAGAGATAAAAATGACAGTACGGAAGTGGCCATAGAGGGGATAAGGGGAGTGAAGGAAGACTGATAGATAAAGAGGTGGGGATTTTGACAGAGAAGGGGGAAAGGGGAATGAAGAAAAGGCAGGAGAATACCCCCCCCACACACACAAATTTCTTATGCGTCCCCACTTGTTACAACTAATCTCCAAACAACAGAGATCGGCTTCCTAGTAGGGAATCATAGATTTGGCCGGCAAACTGTATGACATCAGATCCCCGCTGAATTCCCTCCCCTCCCCAAATTCCCCCCCAAAAAGGCCCCCCCCCCCCGATCTCCAGGAATTTCCAAAGCCAGAACTTGCCTGCCATATTTCATTGTTTTATTGGATGGTTTTAATGCAAGTTATCGATTCCTGCGTCATTTTTGAAATGTTTTCAATTATGGGCCTCCTTGGGGGAGCCGTGAAGTCTGAAAGGCAGCGCATTCGACATAAGTGCTCCACGAATAAGCAGTCAGTGTTCTAAAGAAATACCAAATGCACAAGGGACGTGGCAGCAGGAACCTCATGGCTCCTTTCCTTTGTGTAATTAACAATGCCCCATTCAGATATGCATATTGGATGTAACGGGAGGCATTCCGGCCCCCCACGTTCCGCTAATAGGGGCTGGGAGTGGAGCAATATCAGCTTTCTGACCATTTTGTCTGCTGTTGGGTAGATATTTACGCCATTGTACATATGCAACAACTTGTGTGCTATTGCATATCAATGTTAAAAATGAAGCTGCATGAAACGTCATAATGTGAATTGTCCAGGGGGTTTGTCAACTATTGTTTCAAATCGAGGGAAGCTCTGCGGATCATGGCTACCATCTGGGTGGGAAGCTGTAGGGATCTTCCTGTTGTTTGGTGTAGTGGTTAGGAGCACAGACTCTAATATGGGAGAACGGGGTTTGATCCCCCACTCCGCCACATGCAGCTGCTGGTGTGACCTTGGGTCAGCCACAAGTTCTCTCAGAACTGTTCTCTCAAGAGCAGTACTCGAAAGAATTCTCTCTCAGCCCCAACTACCTCACAGGGTGTCTGTTGTGGGGAGGGGAAGGGAAAGGAGATTGTAGGCCACTCTGAGACTCCTTTGGGTAGTGAAGGGCGGGGTATAGATCCAATCTCCTTCTTCTTCTTCTTCTTTTACCTCACAGGGTGCCTGTTGTGGGGAGGGGAAGGGAAAGGAGATTGTAGGCCGCTCTGAGACTCCTTTGGGTAGTGAAGGAAAGGGTATAAATCCAATCTCTTCTCTTCTCTTCTTCTTCTTTTACCTCACAGGGTGTCTGTGGTGGGGAGGGGAGGGGAAGGGAAAGGAGTTTGTAAGTCGCTGAGACTCCTTTGGGTAGTGAAGGGCAGGGTATAAATCCAATCTCCTTCTTCTTCTTTTACCTCACAGGGTATCTGTTGTGGGGAGGGGAATGGAAAGGAGCTGTAAGCCACTCTGAGACTCCTTCGGATAGTGACGGGTGGGGTATATATCCAATCTCTTCTTCTTCTTCTTTTACCTCACAGGGTGTCTGTTGTGGGGAGGGGAAGGGAAAGGAGATTGCAAGCCACTCTGAGACTCCTTCGGGTAGTGAAGGGCAGGGTATAAATCCAATCTCTTCTTCCTCTCTTCTTCTTGTTACACTGTAATATTGTAATTGATGGTGGCATAGAAGAATTTTTAAAAATGTGTGTTTCAGTCTTAGGGCCATCAATTATTAGCGAAGCTCTCATTTACAAGCATTCCCATTTAAGCCGACAATCTAAATTTGCAGTTACGTTATGCTCTATTCGTGACCACTCTGCCAAAGAAGCATTTTAACACAATAACAGTTTCCCATTAATACGTGTAATGAAGTCCCCTTCAGTCTAATTTGACCAAAAGCAGATGCCATTTTCTCATTATAAGAGACGATCTGAAGCATTCAAATCTTTTAATTATTTTGGGTCCTCTCAACCCTGAAGAAAAGCAGATTGTCATGAGGAACTGGAACTCTCATGGTATATTTTTGGCAGAGAAACACCCGAATCAAAGCATGAGACAAAACAATTATGCATAATTGGAATGAAATATGTCTAAACTGCATATTGGATAAACAACTGGAGCAGAGGTCCATCAGTGGCTATTAGCCACAAGGTATAGATGGAACACTCTGTTTGGGGCAGAGATGCTCTGTATTCTTGGTGCTGGAGTTCTAGCCCTTCTGGTGGACCTCCTGATGGCCCCTGGGATTTGGCCACTGTGTGACACAGTGTTGGACTGGATGGACCATTGGGCTGATCCAACATGGCTTCTCTTATGGCCGGTGCAGTGTAGTTTTTAGCAAGCTGGAGTAGGTCAAAGGAGACCAAAGTTTGAACCTCTACTCATTCATGAAGCTCATTGAACAACTTCAGTCAATTCACTTCCTCTTTGTCTAATCTACCTCACAGGGTTGTTGTGACACAATGAAGGAGGAGTGAGCCATGTTTACTGCCCTTAGTTAATTAGAGGAAGGCAGAATTAAAAACGTGATAGGCAGCTGAGTACAAAATCTAGCCCACTGAAACATACAAAGGTTGACTGAGATCGTAATATTTAGCATAATCAATGGCATAAAGCTGTCAAAATCAGAAGTGATAGAAAGTCCTTGACAGAGACATTCTTGTACACTTATAGATAGCTGATGAACAAAAAGTGAAGGTCACAGCTACAAGAAACTATTGCAAAAAACACAAAGAAGCTGCCACACAGAGCACTGCAAAGTGTAAATATATTAACACATACAAATGTCACAGTATATCAAAGTAGATAAATATTGTTCAAAGACTCCTTTTCCAAAAATCATAAGAAGACATTTCCCAAGAATCTTGTATTCTATAATTGCTATATAATTCTTGTAAGGTTTACCTGACTACGTTCAGAAGAAGTACAGTACGAAACGGAAGCATACTCCAGGGAATTTCGTCAACGTCTTCTTATGATTCTCTGGATTAAATATAAAAGGTTTTTTTCAGATGAGAGACCACTTTGGATAATACCAGCAGAGGTATTTAATTCAGGTATCAAATATCGTTCTTCTGAAATAGTGGTGCTTAAAAAAAACGTCCGTTTTTGTTTCCCTATACCATAAGTATGCATGCCATCCAAATCTACAATCATGTCCTTCTAATGCCAACAATTTTCTACTGTCTAAAGTGATCCATTGTTCCAGCCATGTTAAACATACTGCATCATGATACAGTTTGAAATTCGGTAACTGGAATAATATAGACAGGTGCAAAAATGAGCTAATATACCATAACATTGCTTTGACTGCGTAACTTCTTTCAACGTATCATTGTGCGTCAGGTAATCTAATACTGGGAACCATTGTTCCACAAATTTGGAGTTATAATGAGTTGGCTCTGACAATGAAACTTGATCCGTTATCTTCTCCATTATAAAATAATTCCACAAGTTGGTATGGAGTTGTTTTCTGTTGTCCCAGAACGTCAGATCAGAACCAACGGGTTGAAATTAAATCAAAAGAATGTATGGCTAAACATTAGGAAGAACTTCCTGACAGAGTGGTTCCTCAGTGGAACAGGCTTCCTCGAGAGGTGGTGGGCTCTCCTTCTTTGGAGGTTTTCAGGCAGAGGCTAGATGGCCATCTGACAGCAATGCTGAGCAGAGGTCCATCAGTGGCTATTAGCCACAAGGTATAGATAGGGGCTCTGGGGGAAGTGATGCTCTGTCTTCTTGGTGCTTGGGGGGGGGAGCAACAGTGGGAGGGCTTCTAATGTCCTGGCCCCACTGCTGGACCTCCTGATGGCACCTGGTATTTCTGGCCACTGTGTGATACAGAGTGTTGGAGTAGATGGGCCTTTGGCCTGATCCAACATTGGCATCTCTTATGTTCTTATGTTCTGATCCTGTGAACGTAGGCAGATCATGAGATGGAGGGCAGGAAGGGTTCCCTCAGTGCTTAGTTCTCGTGGCCCTTTCTTACATGCCCAGGGAAATGCTGATCGCCACTTTGGAGTCAGGAAGCAAGTTTTCTCCAGGCCAGTTTGGCAGGAGATCCTGGACATTTTTTGGACATCTTCTGGGCATAGAACAGGGGTCACTCGGTGTGTGTGTGGGGGGAGGTATTTGTGAATGTCCTGCATTGTGCAGGGGGTTGGACTAGGTGACCCTGGAGGTCCCTTCCAATTCTGTGATTCTTTTTTGTGTACCGTTTTGTCTGTGCCCAGGGACATGGGTACGCATCAGTAAAACACTTCACAAAGAATATGCGGATACAGCCATCCATTGGGATCACTTGATGTAGCCATTGGAGAGCCGGTGTGGTTGTACTAATTAAGAAGTCAGACCAGAACTGTGCATGGAAAAAGGTAAAGGTAAAGGTTCCCTTGCTCGAAAGCCAGTCGAGTCCGACTCTAGGGTTGCGGTGCGCATCTCCGTTTCAAAGCCGAAGAGCCAGCACTGTCCGAAGACGTTTCCGTGGTCATGTGGCTGGCATGACTAAACACCAAGGCGCACGGAACGCTGTTACCTTCCCACCGAAGTGGTACCTATTTATGTACTTGCAATGTCTTGCTTTCGAACTGCTAGGTTGGCAGGAGCTGGAACTAGAGACGGGAGCTCACTCCGTCATGCGGCACACTCGGGTCTCAAACTGCTGAACTACCGACCTTCCACAGCCTGCAGTTCAGTGTCTTAACCATGCAGCAGTGAAGCTTTCTGAGTGGCATTGGGCCAGTCATTCTATCTGGGAGCAGCTCGGTAGGGATTTAAGAGATCACGGAGGAGCCGTCCCAAAGCTATTACCAGGGGTCCTTTAATGGGCAATGCCAGAGACTAAACTGAGAACCTCCTGCTTATAAAGTATGTACCCTAGCACTGATCCATAGCCCCTGCCTTGTACAGAATCCCAAATAAAAACATAGTCGCTAGCTTTTGCTACTTATTATGCCAGAAAGCTACTGTGAGGCCATGGCTTGGTGGTAGGACCATCGGTATGGCACACAGAAGGCCCCAGGTTCAATCCCTGGCATAGCCAGTAAAAAATTCTGATAGTAGGTGATAGAATGTCAGAGTAGAAAGTACTGACTTTGATAAACCTGGAATCTGATTCGGCATAAGGCAGCTTTATGTCTGTTCACAGAATCATAGAACCAAAGAGTTGGAAGGGGTCATACAGACCATCTAGTCCAACCCCCTGCCCAATGCAGGACCAACCTAAAGAATCTCTGACAGATATTCATCCAGCCTCTTCTTGAAAGCTGCCAGTGAAGGGGAGCTCACCACCTCCCTAGGCAGCTGATTCCACCTTTGAACCACTCTGACCATGAAAAAGGGTTTCCTAACATCCAGCCGATACCTTTATGCATGTCATTTAAACCCATTGCTTCGGGTCCTCTCCTCTGCTGCCAACTGGAACAGCTCCTTGCCCTCCTCCAAATGACAGCCTTTCAAATATTTAAAGAAAGCAATCATGTCCCCCCCCCCCAATCTCCTCCTCTCCAAACGAAACATTCCCAAGGACCTTAGCCTTTCCTCGTAGGGCTCAGTCTCCAGACCCCTGGTCATCCTCGTCGCTCTCTTCTGTGCCCTCTCGATTTTATCCACATCCTTTTTGAAGTGAGACCTCCAGAACTGCACATAGTACTCAAGGTGCAGCCTGACCAAGGCAGTACACAGAGGGGGCTATGACCTCCTGAGATTTTGATGCTGTGGCCCTTTTAATAAAACCCAAGACTTTACTGGATTTAAATTCTAGGGTTGTCAGCTCTGGGTATGGAAATACTTGGAGATTTGGGAGTTGGAGACTGAGGAGGCGGGGCTCGGAGAAGGGGGGGACCTCAATGGGGTACAGTGCCTTAGCATCCACCTTCTAAAGTGGCCATTTTCTCCAAGAGAACCAATCTCTGTCACATGGAGAATAGTTGTAATCCCAGGAGATCTCCAGCCACCACCTGGAGGTTGGTAAACCCAATAAAATCCCAAGACAACCATGGTGCACCAAAGTAGTTCAGGCACCAAGAGAAGAAGAAGAAGAAGAAGAAGAAGAAGAAGAAGAAGAAGAAGAAGAAGAAGAAGAAGAAGAAGAAGAAGAGGAAGAGGAAGAGGAAGAGGAAGAAGA
>NW_015160845.1:1075519-1077700 GCF_001447785.1 Gekko japonicus | reverse complement strand
TACCCTGCCCTTCACTACCCAAAGGAATCTCAGAGTGGCTTACAAACTCCTTTCCCTTCCCCACCCCACAACAGACACCCTGTGAGGTAGAAGAAGAAGAAGAAGAGATTGGATTTATACCCCGCCCTTCACTACCCAAAGGAGTCTCAGAGCGGCTTATAAACTCCTTTCCCTTCCCCTCCCCACAACAGACACCCTGTGAGGTAAAAGAAGAAGAAGAAGAGATTGGATTCATACCCCGCCCTTCAATACCCAAAGGAATCTCAGAGTGGCTTACAAACACCTTCCCCTTCCCCACCCCACAACAGATACCCTGTGAGTTAAAAGAAGAAGAAAAAGAAGAGATTGGATTTATGCCCCGCCCTTCACTACCCAAAGGAGTCTCAGAGCGGCTTTCAAACTCCTCTCCCTTCCCCTCCCCACCACAGACACCCTGTGAGGTAGAAGAAGAGGAAGAAGAGATTGGATTTATACCCTGCCTTTCACTACCTGAAGGAATCTCAGAGCAGCTTACAAACTCCTTTCCCTTCCCCCTCCCCACAACAGACACCCTGTAAGGTTAAAAAAGAAGAAGAGATTGGATTTATACCCCGCCTTTCACTCGGACTCTCAGAGCGGCTTACAAACTCCTTTCCCTTCCCCTCCCCACAACAGACACCCTGTGAGGTAGGTGGGGTTTCTCTGACAGAAACTGCTCTTTCCAGAACATCTCTGAAAGAACTCATGACGGACCCAAGGTCACACCAGCAGCTGTATGTGGCGGAGAGGGGAATCAAACCCAGTTCTCCCAGATTAGCGTCTGCACTCTTAACCACTACACCAAACTGGCTCTCACACCAAACCAAAACGGTCCCCATTTTGTATTTGAAAACCGACCATGTCCCTGAAGCCATTCAGTTAACACTTCATCACTACCTTCACTGCCTTTATCTGGCAGCTTTCCAAACAGTGTTCAAACTTATTACAACTTTCTTCCAAAAATATATATATTATTTTTTTGTTGCTGACTCAACCCCCCCTTTCCGAGTTCAGAATAATACAAAGAGACAACACATCTCGGTTTGTTTTCGCCGCGACTGCAGTTTTAGTCTCTGCCAAGATTTAATGCTTCAGAGGGTCAGATCGCGGCAAACATACGGCGACAGAAAGCCGCCATATGGGTTGTTGTGCCAGATTTTTCTGGGCACAACATCTTGTTTTTAAAAAGACCCTTTTGAGAATTCAGATGGAAAGCAGGACTTACTGGCTTCACAAGTAAGAGGGTTTTGCCATGCTGTTGTTGGTTTCAGCAGCTTTTAAGAACCGGTAACCCGGAAACTGTCCTTTGGTCACATCGTGAGAAGACAAGACGAACTGGAAAAATAATGCCAGGAAAAGCAGAAGGCAGCAGGGGGAAGACCGGACAGGAGACGGATTAATTCAGTGTAGGAAGCCACGGCCCATAGTTTGAAAGACTGTTGAGCAAGCCTGTTAATGATAGGATGTTTTGGTGCTTAATTCATAGGGTCACCCTAAATCAGAAGAGACCTGATGACATATCGCACATAAGTAGTAAAAGACCTCTGCAATAAGGCAAATAAATAAATACATACGATCTGCTATAGACAAAACCAAAAAAAAAAAGGGGGGGGAAACCAGTGTACAATGCAAGAAACAAAAAAGAACACCACTGGCAAAAAATAACGCACAAGCAAGTAAGCAAGTATATAATGATCAAATAAGCATAACAGCAAGTATAATATAAATCAAATAAACATAACAAGTATGATATAAATCCTCCTTGACTGACCATTCTGGCTTAGTATATGCCAGCTTTTGAGACTGGGTCCCATTACAGCCATGCTTGAATAAGAATTATTCAAAACGCGGCATCAGGCATCCGGATTACGCGTCGGCTTTTTATGGCTCAGAAAATTTGGACGTTGATATTGCTTCTATGCTGGAGTAGACACATGGAAAGACTGTGACTTGTTTCTATTATGATTTATTATTGCACTTTGGCCAATTGATTTATATCATACTTGTTATGTTTATTTGATTTATATTATACTTGCTGTTATGCTTATTTGATCATTATATACTTGCTTACTTGCTTGTGCGTTATTTTTTGCCAGTGATAGACAAAACCAAGACATGAAGGACTGCTGATCTGCTGGACAGCTCCTTTGGTGTTTTAGGGAA
>NW_015160845.1:1072012-1075509 GCF_001447785.1 Gekko japonicus | reverse complement strand
AGGGAAAGAAGTGGTGCATTAAACATTCTAAAAACAAAGATGCTGATAACTCATTTGTTATGAGGCCTGGATCTGACATAAATGTCACTCTGTTGAGCCGGGCCACATGTAGCATAAAATGTAATGCCAGGTATGGGAGATATAAACTTTATAAAGGACACAGGCAAACCCAATTATTAATTTTTTTACTCAAAATACAAACATGTTCAAAATATTAACACCCTTATAGTTTGAAAGCAAGAAATTGCAAGTAGATAAATAGGTACCACTTCAGTGGGAAGGTAACAGCGTTCCGTGTGCCTTGGTGCTTAGTCATGCCGGCCATATGACCACGGAAACGACTTCGGACAGTGTTGGCTCTTCGGCTTTGAAACGGTGATGAGCACTGGAACCCTAGAGTCGGATTCGACTGGCTTTCGAGCAAAGGAAACCTTTACCTTAGGGTAAGTTAAGTAACATTCTTTATTGCACTGACAACAAAACGCCACAGCAGCTAAAAGTAACAATTAAAAAAAAACCTCAACAAAACACAAAACATTAACACCTTTATAGTATTATCTTCCTGATGCCCACCCTCCCCGTTCCACTGCCCATTACTCATTAGCACTGGGAGAGTTTACAAGGACATAACGCACAGCCTCTGTCATCTGGCGATAAAGGTAATGACCAGTTGCTTGCAGGTTAGACAAGAGCCCTGGATGGGCCACTTCCAGCCCACGGACTGTATGTTTGACACCCCTGTTCTGTGGCACAACTATCCATATGGCGGCTTTCTGTCGCCATATGTTCGCTGTTATCTGACCCTCTGAAGCATTAAATCTTAGAACATAAGAACATAAGAACATAAGAGATGCCAATGTTGGATCAGGCCAAAGGCCCATCCAGTCCAACACTCTGTATCCCACAGTGGCCAGAAATACCAGTGCCATCAGGAGGTCCACCAGTGGGGCCAGGACATTAGAAGCCCTCCCACCGTTGACCCCTCCCCCCCAAGCACCAAGAAGACAGAGCATCACTTGCCCCAGAGTCCCTATCTATACCTTGTGGCTAACAGCCACTGATGGACCTCTGCTCCATATGCTTATCTAATTCCCTTTTGAAGCCGTCCATGCTTGTAGCCACCATCACTTCTTGTGGCAGTGAATTCCATGTGTTAATCACTCTATGGGTGAAGAAGTACTTCCTTTTATCCATTCTAACCCGACCGCTCAGCAATTTCATGGAGTGCCCACGGGTTCTTGTATTGTGAGAAAGGGAGAAAAGTACCTCTTTCTCTAACTGCTCTTTCCCATGCATGATCTTATAAACCTCAATCATGTCACCCCTCAGTCGTCATTTCTCCAAGCTAAAGAGCCCTAAGCGCCTTAACCTTTCCTCATAGGGAAAGTGTTCCAACCCTTTTATCATTCGAGTTGCTCTTTTCTGCACTTTTTCCAGAGACTAAAACTGCAGTCGCGGCGAAAACAAGCCGAGATGTGTTGTCTCTTTGTATTATTCTGAACTCTGAAAGGGGGGTTGAGTCAGCAAAATATATATATTTGGAAGAAAGTTGTAATAAGTTTAAACACTGTTTGGAAAGCTGCCAGATAAAGGCAGTGAAGATAGTGATGAAGTGTTAACTGAATGGCTTCAGGGACATGGTCGGTTTTCAGATACAAAATGGGGACTGTTTTGGTTTGGTTTGGTGTGTGGTTAAGAGTGCAGACACTAATCTGGGAGAACTGGGTTTGATTCCCCACTCCTCCACATGCAGCTGCTGGTGTGACCTTGGGTCAGTCATAATCAGGATTCCCCAACCTTCTTGAGTCTGCAGGCGGGCACCTTTGGAATTCTGACTCAGGGTCACCCTAAATCAGAAGAGACTTGATGGCTCATCACACACAAGTAGTAAAAGACCTCTGCAATAAGGCCATATCTCTCTTACATATAACGCTCATTTCGTGTGAGTCCTGGAACACGCTCCCACAGGCTTTGGCCAGGAGATCTGTCGATCACAAGGTCTCGCCATCCATTGGTGGCTGCATTGGCAGGGTCTCGCCATCCATTGGTGAGTGTGTGCCCATGTGTTGTCAACGTCCTGCCCACCCTCCGACAGAACCGCCACCCAACCTTTCCGCCTCAGTACGCCACTGTGTGACAGAGTGTTGGACTGGATGGGCCATTGGCCTGATCCAACATTGGCCAGTTTGGTGTAGTGGTTAAGTGTGCGGACTCTAATCTGGGAGAACCGGGTTTGATTCCCCACTCCTCCACTTGCACCTGGCTGGATGACCTTGGGCAAGCCATAGTTCTAATAAGAGCTGTTCTTGAAGAAGAGCAGTTTCTGTCAAGAGCTCTCTCAGCCCCACCTACCTCACAGGGTGTCTGTTGTGGGGAGGGGAAGGAAAAGGAGTTTGTAAGCCGCTCTGAGACACCTTTGTGTAGTGAAGGGCGGGGTATAAATCCAATCTCTTCTCTCTTCTTCTTTTACCTCACAGGGTGTCTGTTGTGGGGAGGGGGAAGGGAAAGTAGATTGTAAATCACTCTGAGACACCTTTGGGTAGTGAAGGGTGGGGTATAAATCCAATCTCTTCTCTTTTCTTCTTTTACCTCACAGGGTGTCTGTTGTGGGGAGGGGAAGGGAAAGGAGATTGTAAATCGCTCTGAGACACCTTTGGGTAGTGAAGGGTGGGGTATAAATCCAATCTCTTCTTCTTCTTCTCTTATGTTCTCTTATGTTCTTATTAAAACTGTATTGTCCTGAGAGAATAAACTGCTCTCAGGGAGTTGATTATTCCGTTGCTTCCTTTAATGTTTAATGCTCCTTCCTTTATGCTCTTTTAGCCAGGGAATTGATTCCTGTTTTACATAGACTAAATGACACTTTCATTAGACCTTTCCTTGTGGATTAATACTGGATGTCCTTGTCTTTGCAGAGTTGGAGGCTGTGAGCTCTGCGGCTCAGTTTCTCTGGCGGCTCCTTAAGACGCTCTGCCGGAATGAAGAATGAGAAGCACAATCAGTCCAGCCTCAAGATTTCCCAAATTAAATCAGTGTAATTACTTCTAGGAATAATTTGCAAAGCAGATTACGATCACTGGAGAATGCATCAGACCCCCCCTCTTTCTCTTGTTTTCGTGCCCATCAAGGGTAGGGAGGAAAAGGCACTGCCGATAAAACAAAAAGGGAGCGCAAACGTGAACACAGTCAAGCTCTCCCGGTAAGGATAAAATGGGGGAGGGCAGAGCCTGTGCTACACTATATCCTCTGACAGTGAATCCCACGTTTTAATCACTCTCTGTGTAAAGTGGTATCTCCTTTTGCCTGTCCTGAACCTACTGCCCATTGGATGCACTCCAGTTCTAGACTTTTGGGAGAGGGAGGAAAATTTCTCTTTGTCTGCTCTCTCCACTACAAGCATATTATTATTATTATTATTATTATTATTATTATTATTATTATTATTATTATTATTATTATTATTATTATTATTATTATTATTATTATTATTATTATTA
>NW_015160845.1:1057056-1071977 GCF_001447785.1 Gekko japonicus | reverse complement strand
CCTTGGTGTTTAGTCATGCCGGCCACATGACCACGGAAACGTCTTCAGACAGCGCTGGCTCTTCGGCTTTGAAACGGAGATGAGCACCGCAACCCTAGAGTCGGATTCGACTGGCTTCCGAGCAAGGGAACCTTTACCTTTACCTTTAAGGCCACATAGTACAGGGGGTGGGGCTGCCTACCGGCACCCAGGTGGCGGGTTAGCTATTCTTATGGGTTAGCTTATTATAAACCTCGATCGTGTAAGTTCTCTTCTAAACCGAAAAATCCCAGGACCTTCAGCCTTTCCTCCTAGGGAAGGTGCCCCAACCCTCTAATCATCTTTCGTCACCCTCCTCTGTACTTCTTCCAGCTCTGCAATGTCCTTCTGGAGATACGATTGCAGTTGAGAATGGCGACTGGCATAACAATAGCCTCGGAAATGTTAATGAAACAAAACTGGGTCAAGGAAGGAGAAAAACGGGATGAAATAAAGGCTCCTGTTCGTATCTCACAAGGGAGAACCAAAATTAAAAGGAAGGTGCTTGTATTGAGCCAGAAAGCTTCAGAAATCCAGTCGCACCCTCTGGTTGATCTCTCCCCGCCCACCCACAAGCTACTTTGTAAAGTTCCATGTGTATAGATGCAACTGCATTAAAACTACGCAAAGTCATTCTCGGGCAGATAAAACAAGGATTGCTGTCATTGTTTTCCAAACCTGACACATTTTTCAAGCCTTACAAAGGATACAAGTTGATTTGCAAGATGTTATGCGGAGATCTAATGCTTCAAAAAGGTTTCAGCCCCATATCAAAGACTAACACACTATACACCAAGCTACAAGCATAGACAGCTTCAAGAGGGGACTGGATAAACATATGGAGTAGAGGTCCATCAGTGGCTATTAGCCAGAAGGTAGAGATTGGACACTCTGTCTGGGGCAGTGATGCGCTGTCTCCTTGGTGCTTGGGGGGGGCAACAGTGTGTGTGGGGCTTCTGGAGTTCTGGCCCTACTGGTGGACCTCCTGATGGCACCGGGGTTTGGCCCACTGTGTGACGCAGAGTGTAGGACTGGATGGGCCATTGGCCTGATCCAACATGGCTTCTCTTATGTTCTTAAGAGCAGAGGTCCATCAGTGGCTCTTAGCCACAAGATACAGATGGAACACTCTGTCTGGGACAGTGACAACATGACTTCTCTTATGTTCTCTTAAAACACTCCCTCTTTCAAACAATTTGTACCATATCACAACCACCAGATGTTGTAAATTTTAAATCATTTCATGCCAGAAGGGTTACTTGTTTGTATTCGACATCTAGCCAACCTTATTCAGCCCAGCTTAGCCAACCATGATGAACATAAGAGAAGCCAACGCAGGATCAGGCCAATGGCCCATCCAGTCCAACACGCTGTCACACAGTGGCCAAAAATACCAGGTGCCATCAGGAGGTCCAGCAGTGGGGCCAGGACACTAGAAGCCCTCCCACTGTTGCCCCCACCGCAAGCACCAAGAATACAGAGCATCCCTTGCCCCAGACTGAGAGTTCCTATCTTGTGGCTAATAGCCACTGATGGACCTCTGCTCCATATAAGAACATAGGAGAAGCCAATGTTGGATCAGGTGCCATCAGGAGGTCCAGCACTGGGGCCAGGACACTAGAAGCCCTCCCACTGTTGCCCCCACCACACACAACAAAAACAGAGCATCCCTTGCCCCAGACTGAGAGTTCCTATCTATACCTTGTGGCTAATAGCCACTGATGGACCTCTGCTCCATATAAGAACATAGGAGAAGCCAATGTTGGATCAGGTGCCATCAGGAGGTCCAGCACTGGGGCCAGGACACTAGAAGCCCTCCCACTGTTGCCCCCCCCCCACCAAGCACCAAGAATACAGAGCATCACTTGCCCCAGACTGAGAGTCCCTATCTATACCTTGTGGCTAATAGCCACTGATGGACCTCTGCTCCAGATGTTTATCCAATTCTCTCTTGAAGTTGTGCATGCTTGTAGCTGCCACCACATCCTATTTGTTTGTATTCAACATCGAGCCAACCTTATTCAGCCCGGCTTGCCCAACCATGATGATATCAGTAGCTGAAGGCAGCCACAGTACTTTGCTCAAAGTCTAACAACACGGTTCATCAGATATTGCAGATAACTTTCACAAACTGATCGGGCACCGCTTCAGAAAGTTAAATCCTGCCAGACTCGCTCTGATACTCATCATTTATACCCTCCATTAATCTCCAGTGGTGGCCCAACGGGACTTACAACTTTCATTTTACCCTCACAACAACCCTGTGAGGTAGGTTAGGTTGAGTGTGTGCAACTGGCCCAAGGTCACCCAGCAAGCTCCTAAGGGTGGGGATTTGAACCCGAGTCTCCATGATCCCAGACAGAGCACAGGAAGCGTATGGCTTGGTCTACGCATCATGTAAAACCGTAGTTCGTTTTAACAATGGTTGGTTTGTGAAACCAGGATTTGGCTCAACAGTCATTCAAGTCCTGGTTCCTTTCACCCTTGATCTCGCCAGGCATCTCTGTAAAAAAAAGGAATGGGTGCTGCTGGCATTTGGGAACAAGCCAGGATGAGGCCAGGATATTAAGCTCTCTGGCAGTTCCATTCAGCTGGCTCCTCCCCCTCCTCCTCCTCTCCCTGCACAAAGACAGTTTATGTTGTCTGCACAAATGCAGATGTGTCTCTGTTTGGGGGGGGGGATTTAGCCTCCTCCATCTTGGGGAGTCTCATTTTTCTGCAAACCTGGGGGGGGGGGCGGTTCCCTAGGTCTGCAGAAGAATACCCATCTCTGAACCTGGTCCCCTTCTTTGGATCTATCAAGCCACACTGGCATTCAATATAGGGTGCAAAAGAATAGTGTGTGTGGGGGGGGGAAAACAAATTTAAGCAATGGCTTCACATCATGGTTTAATGTCCTCTAACTAGCTGATGTCTCCAAAAGGACACTGCAGAGCTGGAAAACATACAGAGGAGGGCAGCCAAGATGATTAGGGGATTGCAGCACCTTCCCTAGGAGGAAGGTTGAGGAGTCAGGGACTTTTCACTTTGCAAAACAGCTGACTAAGGGGAGACATGATAGAGGTTTATCAAATTATGCATGAGATGGAGAAAGAGGACAAAGAGAACTCTGTATCCCTTTCTCCCTCTCCTGAAACACTAGAACTGGAAGGCATCCAATGAAACTGACGAGCAGTAGAGAGCCAGTTTGGTGTGGTGGTTAAGTGCACGGACTCTAATCTGGGAGAACTGGGTTTGATTCCCCGTTCCTCCACTTGCAGCTGCTGGATGACCTTGGCCAAGCCATGGTTCTGGCACAGCTGTTCTTGAAAAAGAGCAGTTTCTGTCAAGAGCTCTCTCAGCCCCACCTACCTCACAGGGTGTCTGTGGTGGGGAGGGGAAGGGAAAGGAGGTTGTGAGCCATTCTGAGACTCCGAGTTGATTGGTGGTGGGGGGGCTAGTTAAGGACCAGGTAGGGGGTGATGGGAAAGACCTCATCCTGAGACCCTGGGAGAGCCACTGCCAGTCTGAGTAAGCAATACTGATCAGAGAGGGGCTGGCCACCCTGCTAACTGGGTTAATAAGCAAACTTCAGGTCCTGGTTTGAGAGACCCCAAGGGCCCATCTAGCTCCCCCTTAGATAGGGGAGCCAATGTTCCCTCTAAGCTGTGGAGTCTTGTGAGCAAAAATTCTACCTTGTGAGCTACGGGCATTAAAGTTGTGAGCGAGCGATTTGGCTACTGCATCAATCAGTTTGCTCTGAAGCCATCCTTGCTGGGCTGAGACAAAAAAGTGTGAGCCAGAGGCTAAAAAACTGAGCTAGCTCACACCAATTCAGCTTAGAGGGAACACTGGAACCAGCTCTGGGTTGGGAAATACCTGTGGATTTGGTGGGTGGAGTTTGAGGAGGGCACGGTTTGGGGAGGGGAGGACTCTCAGCAGTTTATGATGGCAGGAGGAGGAGGAGGAGGAGGAGGAGGAGGAGAAGAAGAAGAAGAAGAAGAAGAGGAGGGGAGTAGGAGGAGGAGGAGGAGGAGGAGGAGATTGGATTTATACCCCGCCCTTCACTACCCAAAGGAGTCTCAGAGAGGCTTACAATCTCATTCCCCTCCCCCTCCCCACAACAGACACCCTGTGAAGTAGGTGGGGCTGAGAGACCTCTCTCGAGAACTGCTCATGAGAGAACAGCTCTGAGAGAACTTGTGACTGACCCAAGGGCACTCCAGCAGCTGCATGTGGAGGAGTGGGCTCTCCCGGATTAGAGTCTGTGCCCCTAACCGCCACACCAGTCTTTGTCCCCTTCTCAAACTGCTCATGTCTCACGTTTGAAACGGAGGGTCTTTAGACAGATCTTGTTCCGACGCTTTCTGCATGCCTCTGTCCAGCAATGAGCAGCAAGCCAAGAAACAGCAACCGCTTCGCATATTCGAGAAGGGATGTTAAAAGAATTTAGGAGGAAATAAAATACAGAAAACCGATCCCCCATTTCTCCAAAGGCCAGAACTCAAGTTCACGCAGTGCAATAAATCAGTAGAGGGTTCATGACAGAACATCTCCACTTGACACCTGCCGCATATAATACATGAGCCACAAGTGGCTGCCGCTGACACAGGGCTGATTCATAGATGCAGGCAAATCCATAGCTCCCCCCTCCGTCACTCACGGCTCTTATGCATGACCTGTTCCAGCAAAAAGCATCGTGCTCAAAGTGAAGTGAAGCGCTCTCCGAGATGTTCAAGAAGTGACGGTCCATTTGCAAAGCCCCAGAGGTGACCGCAGTCGCAATTGCTGGCAGGCCTGTCATCTCGAGTTGCCAACCTCCAGGGGATTACACAACAGACAAAAACACCGGGGTGAATAATGAAAACAAGTAGGCAAAATGTATGTGTGTGTATAAATGAAAATAAGGAGCTGCGGTGGCTCAAGTGGTTAAGACGCTGAACTGCAGGCTGTGGAAGGTCGGTAGTTCAGCAGTTCGAGACCCGGGTGCCGCATGTTGGAGTGAGCTCCCGTCTCTAGTTCCAGCTTCTGCCAACCTAGCCATTCGAAAGCAAGAAATTGCAAGTAGATAAATAGGGACCACTTCAGTGGGAAGGTAACAGCGTTCCGTGCGCCTTGGTGTTTAGTCATGCCGGCCACATGACCACGGAAACGTCTTTGGACAGCGCTGGCTCTTCGGCTTGGAAACGGAGATGAGCACCGCAACCCTAGAGTCAGACTCGACTGGCTTTCGAGCAAGGGAACCTTTACCTTTACCTTTTTATAAATGAAAATGCATTAACAATAATAAAGTCATAACTTTTCAGCATTCAGGGACAATATCAACATTCAAAGTGCATATTGCATGTCTTCCCTACAAAGAAAGGTTAAAGCGCTTGGGACTCTTTAGCTTGGAGAAACGATGACTGAGGGGTGACATGATCAAGGTTTACAAGATTATGCATGGGATAGAGCAGGTCGAGAAAGAAGTCCTTTTCTCCCTTTCTCACAATACAAGAACTCGTGGGCACTCAGTGAAATTGCTGGGCAGTCGGGTTAGAACAGATAAAAGGAAGTCCTTCTTCACCCAAAGAGTGATTAACACATGGAATTCACTGCCACAGGAAGTGGTGGCGGCTACAAGCATGGATGGCTTCAAGAGGGAATTGGATAAGATTATGGAGCAGAGGTCCATCAGTGGCTATGAGCCACAAGGAAGAGATTGGAACTCTCAGGCTGGGACAAGGGATGCTCTGTATTCTTGGTGCTTTGGGGGGGGGCAACAATGGGAGGGCTTCTAGTGTCCTGGCCCCACTGCTGGACCTCCTGATGGCACTTGGTATTTTTGGCCACTGTGTGACTGTGTTGGACTGGATGGGCCTTTGGCCTGATCCAACATTGGGTGCAGTCAGATGGCGTGCTGGGAGGGGTTTAAATTGCTCTGGCCCTGATGTGGTCTTTTTTAACCTGGAGAATCGCGATAACACTCACCTCCTTGCTCCGGATCGCTGCGCTGTTGTTTTTCTCTCTCTCTCTGTTTGGGCATGCGCACAGGCAGCCATCTGTAGAACTCAAAGTTTCGTATGTGCCCAGAACAGCGATTTCCACTTCAACCCGACTGATGCTTCCCTTTAAACTTTAAAGGAACACTTCCCTTTAAACATTCACCACCGAAAATGGCCTCCATGAGATCCCGACTCATCTAAAGGCTAAAACTAGGCACTATTTAAACATTGTTTTTAATAACCCTGGGGTGGACCTCCGCCTATGCGCACACCGCCAATGCTTTTTTGAAAATGGCGGGCGAAAAGCGGAAGCCTCGGGCAGCTTTCGAGCGGGGAGGGGGTTTAAATAGGAAGTGGCTCGACACCGGAGGAGCGATCACACAGGGGGAAATGAGGCTGGAACTGGAGAATCAGGAAAACACCACTTGGGGACCTGGTATCAAAATACTCCGGTTTAAAGCAGTTTTGAGCCAGAAAGCAAAAGCTGGGGATGGAAGGCAGATATTGACCGTGTGATCATGCAGATAAAATCCGTTTCTGAGGCGGGCCAAAAGCAGACTAAACGGCCCGTCTTACCACACCCATTGGCTTCTCTTATGTTGTTAAAGGGGGCAGTGCTTTCCCCGATGCTTTTTAACATCTACATGCGCCCTCTCGCCCAGATTGCCAGGAGGTATGGGCTGGGTTGTCATCAGTATGCAGATGACACCCAGCTCTATCTGATGTTGGGCGGCCGGTCGGACTCCGCCCCGGAAGATCTATACCGGGGACTACAGACCGTGGCTGAGTGGCTCAGGCTGAGTCGGTTGAAGCTAAACCCGGCGAAGTCGGAGGTCCTGGGCCTGAGTCGGGACGGTTTGGGGTTGGGGCTCCCTCTCCCGACCTTCGATGGGGTGCCTTTGGTGCCTGCGTCGGAGGTTAGGAGTTTGGGAGTGCTCCTGGACTCCTCTTTAACGATGGAGGCCCAGGTAGCAGCCACTGCCAGGTCTGCATTTTACCATCTGAGACAGGCTCGGCAGTTGGCCCCCTTCCTCGCCCGCGAAGACCTGGCTACAGTGATCCATGCAACGGTCACCTCAAGGCTAGACCACTGTAACGCTCTCTACATGGGGCTGCCTGTATCGCTGACCCGGAAGCTGCAGCTAGTGCAAAATGCGGCAGCTAGGCTGCTGATGGGTCTCCCCAGGTGGGAACACATCAAGCCTGGGTTGAAGGCGCTGCACTGGCTGCCTATAGCATACCGAGTCCGCTTTAAAGTGCTGGTACTTACCTATAAAGCCCTATATGGCCTGGGTCCGACCAACCTGAGGGACCGCCTTTCCCCGTACATACCCCCAAGAGCACTTCGGTTGGAGACCCAGAACCGGCTAGTGGTTCCGGGCCCCCGAGAGGTAAAATTGGCTGTGACGAGGGCCAGATCTTTTTCAGTGGCGGCCCCTACCTGGTGGAACGAGCTCCCGGATGAGATCAGGGCCCTGCGGGACTTTATGCAGTTCCGCAGGGCCTGCAAGACGGAGCTCTTCCGCCAGGCTTATACGTAGGGGCCGCCGCTACTGCCACCACTACCAACGGTGGTAATACCATCAGGGTCAGGAAAGCCCGAGTAATTTGGAGGTATAAGAACTACCTGGCAATAAGAACAACGGCCGAGTTCGGACTTTCTAGTAGACAGCGACACCCCAAACTTAGGGCTGCTGAAAGTCATCATAAGAACAACTAAGACCATCTTGTGAAATAGAAGCACTTTATTGTTTATTGTTGAATTGTACTGTTGTTATATATGTTACGGTTTTATTGGTTTTATGTATGGGCTTATGCCCCTTGTAAGCCGCCCTGAGCCCGCTTGCGGGGTAGGGCGGGGTAAAAATATTTATATAAATAAATAAATAAAAATAAATAACAGTCAACATGAGATAAAGTTGTTTGTAGAAATTAAGTGCTTGTGTGTGTGATTCTTATCAATGTGAATGTTCCTTCTTCCTTTCTACCTTTCGTGATAACGTGGACTTGGAAATCGTTTTGCAAAATGCTTCTGCAGGAACGTAATATTCACAAGCCCAGAGAGTTAAGCAAAGTTAGTTTCACATCAAGCACTGAAGCGGGAGCAATATGCAAACAACTTTTTTTCATGTTGACTGTTACAGCTTGCTTTGTTATGGATTTGGACTCTTATATGCAGATATGCAGGATGAATGTTGATATTGTCTCTGAATGCTGAAAAGTTGTGACTTTATTATTCTTAATGCATTTTCATTTACACACACACGTATTTGCCTACTTATTTTTGTTATTCTTCACACTATTTTTGTTTGGTGTGTAATCTTCTTCTGTGGTTCTCTCAGGCTGTAATCTCCAAGGGATGGCTGAAGATATGGAATTACAACTGATCTTCCCAGGGGTCATTTTCTAGAATAAGAGGTGCAGGCACTCATTAGCATAACTCATTAGCATAACTTATTTGTATATGCCATACCCCCTGACATCACCAGAAGTGTGTCAGAAGGCAACACCCACTGTTCAGGCTCCACTGGACTGTTTTGGATTGCTAGCTATTGGGGGGGGGGACGTGCAGATCTGTCTTCGCAGAGGAGGGAGAGCTTGTACCTGAATAAAACTTGGTCTTAAAGGTGCCACTGGACTGTTTTCGCCCGGGGGCCCAGGGGGGGCTCTGCAGCTTACCTGGCTGCTTCTTGCTCTGACTGAGGGCTGCTGGGAGCAGGGGGTGGGGCTTGTTGCATGTGCCCGCCCCCTGGGCTCTTTACTGCCGGAGCTCCGCTCCTATGCGCTCCTGCAGGAAATGACCCCTGGATCTTCCAACAACAGATATGAGGTCCCCTGGAGAAAATAGCTGCCTTGGAGTGTGCACTATATTGCATTATGCCCCACTGAGGAAACTCTTGTAGTCCCGTGCTAATTTTCTGCCATTCACAGGGTTTACCAACTGCTTTCATCCAATCCCAGCTATATTCATTGCCCAGTTACTTATGCATCTGGACTCCAAACAGCCCCTCCTGGCAACTAACCCCCCACTCTCTCTACCTATCTGTGAGGTTTGAGGAAGTCTGTTTCTTTTTTTATGCATCTGGACTCCAAACAGCCCCTCTTGGCAACTAACCCCCCACTCTCTCTACCTATCTGTGAGGCTTGAGGAAGTCTGTTTCTTTTTTTTCCCCTTTTTTTTCAGTTTTACAAATCTTAGATTCCAACTTTACATCTTACATATTGTCAGGTTTCACAGCCAACAACTGAGCACACGCTTATCAAAAAGGTTATACTTTATTGCAGAGCTATAGATGCATCAACAAAGTCACTGTTAAGAATGGCATCGCCCCTACAAGCATAATGGGATATAGGGTATTTGTATGACACCCCCCTTCCTTAGGCCAATTAGCCACATTCCCGCGCGAGGGAGGAGGAGCCCCAGGCCGTTAGAGCCGAAGCTGAGAACCGAAAGTGCTCCCACAGTTCTCTGAATCCCAGACACTACCCACCACCTGCAAGGCCATAGATAAGCAAGAGTTACAGAAGCAAAGAAGGAATGCAGCGGCAACAAATATATTTCGGGTTTTAATGCTAGATTTTTTTCTAAAATTTCTTGAATTATCTTCCGCACCATTTTCCAATAGCCTTGTATTTTACTACATTTCCACCACATATGATAAAAGGTCCCTATATTCACTTTGCACTTCCAGCATTGGTTGGAATATCCAGAATAACATTTAGCTATTTTGTCCGGGGACCAATACCACCTGTGGAACATTTTATATACATTTTCTTTGTATGAAATGGCTCTCATACATTTAACAGATTTCTAAATTGTATAAATGGATAGGTTTCCAAATTGTATAAATGGATAGAAGTTTTAACAATTGTTTAAGACTCTATTTTATATGTAAGATGTAAAGTTCGAATGTAAGATTTGTAAAACTGAAAATAAAAAGTAAAAAAAAATAAAAAATAAAATACACTCTCTCAATCAACTAGGACTGAGAACTCTCAAGAATGCGATATTACTGGGGGTAAATAATATTTTTAGATATTGTTCTCTCAGTATCTCTTACTTTCAATTACATAGTTAATGTCTGAGCTTTCCTTTTTTTCTTTGTAAAATTCATTTAAAATTCAAAAATTAACAATTTAAAGTAATACGCATTTTTCCTCAAGTGAAATAGCTAGTGTAACATTTCATGTAAGAGTTTAATTTTATTCCGAAGTAGATATTCGAGCCAGACATCCTGGAATGTGAAGTTAAATGGGCCTTAGAAAGCATTGCTAACAACAAAGCTAGTGGAGGTGATGGTATTCCAGCTGAGCTATTCAAAGTCTTAGAAGATGATGCTGTTAAAGTGCTGCACTCCATTTGCCAGCAAATTTGGAAAACGCAACAGTGGCCACAGGATTGGAAAAGATCAGTATACATTCCAATCCCAAAGAAGGGCAACGCCAAGGAATGTTCAAACTATCGCACAATTGCACTCATATCACACGCTAGCAAGGTCATGCTCAAGATCCTACAAGCTAGGCTTCAACAGTACGTGGATAGAGAACTACCAGAAGTACAAGCGGGGTTTCGAAGAGGTAGAGGAACTAGAGATCAAATTGCCAACATTCGCTGGATTATGGAGAAAGCAAGAGAGTACCAGAAAAATATCTACTTCTGCTTCATTGACTATGCTAAAGCTTTTGACTGTGTGGATCACAACAAACTATGGCAGGTCCTTAAAGAGATGGGAGTACCAGACCACCTCACATGTCTCTTGAGAAACCTGTATAAGGGCCAAGAAGCGACAGTTAGAACCGGATACGGAACAACTGATTGGTTCAGCATAGGAAAAGGAGTACGACAAGGACCCCCCTTCCCCTCACCCCTTTCTCCTACCCCTATATGTCTGCTTTTCCCCCTCAAGTACATGCCTTCTACCCCTTTACATTTTCTCCCTACCCTAATACCACCTGCTGGAAGCTTTAGGAGCGGCGCATCGCCTGAGGTAAATATCACTTGCCAACGATAACCTGCTAAGCAACAGTGCTTTACCCAATCTATCTGTTTTTACTTAGTTCTTGTGTGTGTGTGTATGATATTGCATGTTTTGCTTAATATTCAGTAAACTAAAGATAATTTTACTCCTGTCTCTGTATCTTCATTGAAACGTATTGGCGCAGCCCATCCTCCGTAGACACTGACCAAGAATCCCTATTAATAAACTATTCCAATTGTCTCTCCTAAAGAGCAATTCGGCTAACACCTGAATGTTTTTCAGTACAGGCTATTCACACACACACACACACACACACACACATCTGCCAGTCATAATCAAGGGTAGGTAAGACAGGAAATACACCAATGGTTGCCAGCTCTGGATTGGAGAATACCTGGAGATTAGTTTGGTGTCGTGGTTAAGTGTGCGGACTCTAATCTGGGAGTGACATCATCATGCTCTCAACACTGATGAGGTGTTTGTTTTTTTAATCTTCTCTCCACCACTTGGAATGGCAGCGGGGGCTCAGGGTGGAGATACCCCACCCTGACTGGCAATTTGGCAGCCCTGTGACCCTGTCAGGTAAGTTAGACTGAACAGGTGTGACTGGCCCACATTGGTCACCCAATGAGCTCCAATGTATTTTGTGAATGGAGGCCAGTTCTCCTGCTTGATAAGATGGAGGGAGGAATGGGGAAAGTGATCCGGTGTCACACTGATGTGCGATGTCACCAGTTTGGTATAGTGGTTAAGAGTGTGGACTCTAATCTAGGAGAACTGGGTTGGATTCCCCATTCCTCCACATGCAGCTGTTGGTGTGACCTTGGGTCAGTCACAAGTTCTCTCAGAGCTATTCTCTCAGACGCTGTTCTCAAAAGAGCTCTCTCAGCCCCACCTGCCTCACAGGCAGTGTTCCCTCTAAGCTGAGTTAGTGTGAGCTAGCTCACAGTTTTTTAGCCTCCGGCTCACACATTTTTCTCTTAGCTCAGGAAGGATGGCTCCCAAGCAGACTAATTTATGCAGGAGCCAAATCGCTCGCTCACAGCTTTAATGCCAGTAGCTCACAAAGTAGAATTTCGGCTCAGAAGACTCCACAGCTTATTTATTTATTTATTTATTTTATGAAGATTTATACCCTGCCCTCCCCGCAGAGCGGGCTCAGGGCGGCTTACAAGGGGGAAACCCATATAAAACAGATAAAAGCAATAAAACATTAATGACAATTAATAAAAAATTATACTCAATTTAACGATGGTCTCCGGATGGTTCTCCAGGGTCATGTTATCCTGTAGCTCAACCAGGTAAATCCAGTGGCCACGCAGAAATTATGGCAGATCTTCCTGGGCCATCCTTAACCCCGATGTTGTCTACCTCATTGGTGGCAGTGGTAGAGGGAGCATTGTTCACAGGGTGTCTGCTGTGGGGAGGGGAAGGGGAAGGAGTTTGTAAGCCGCTCTGAGACTCCAAATGAAGGGCAGGGTATCAATCCAACCTCCTCCTCTTCTTCCAGCATATAGCCGGAAGTGATGTCATCGCATCGGCACAATGGGATTCCATCACCCACTCTTTCTCTAACAGCTCTTAAACTACTTTTCCAATATCTTGTCATCTTCCTCCGATACTATCATATATAACAGGAACAGATGAGTTAGCCTGTTTGCGGCCGACACCAAACCAAAATTATTTTGTGGACTTGATCTACAACAGTCCTCAACCGGGGCAACTCGCAAATAATTAAAAACCTACAAACACATATTTCAAAATTAAACCGACAAACTGTATAAATGACAGAGAGATTAAAAAGGCTACGATAACAAGTGAGACATTAAAATCAGCCAGCAATTAAGATGAACAAGCAATTAACCAGAATAAAGGCACATAATGAATGGATTATAAATATCACCTAATCACGAAACTTTAGTTATTACATTTCTAATTTGCAAATGTTGGAGAGGGGAAGCCAAACACCCATCTTCCTCTTATTTCATTAACAGTTCAGGGGCTGGAGTTGTCCCAGAATTTCTGCTGATCTCCAGACTTACACAGATTGCTTATTTATGTATTATTTCTTTATGTAAAACATTTATTCCACTTCACCTGGAGAAAATGGCTGCTTTGGAAGGTAGTCTGTATACAATTATAACCTACCAAGGTCCCTTCCTTGCCTAAACTCCACCCTCAAATCTCCAGGTATCTCCAAACCCGGAGTTGGTAACCCTAGGCTTAAGTAGAATTCTTCGAAGTGTGTAACTCTGTTCAGGAGAGCCAGTTTGGTGTCATGGTTAAGTGCATGATGGACTCTAATCTGGGAGAACCGGGTTTGATTCCCCACTCCTCCACATGCAGCTGCTGGATGACCTTGGGCAAGCCGTAGCTCTGGACAGAGCTGTTCTCTCAAGGACAGTTCTGATAAGAGCTCTCTCAGCCCCACCTACCTCATAGGGTGTCTGTTGTGGGGAGGGGAAGGGAAAGGAGTTTGTAAGCCGCTCTGAGACTCGGAGTGAAGTATAAATCCGAGTATAAATCCAATCTCTTCTCTTTCTTCTTTTTCTTCTTCTGGATTGTACTGTAAATGCAATACATTGGTTATCACCACATCTTGTGGCAGTGAGTTCCACAAGTCAATTACTCGTTATCTGAAGCCGTACTTCCTTTTGACAGGCTTAAAATCTACTGCAAATCATTTTCTTAGGTTGATCTTCTGGTATTATGGGACCGGCCTTTTCCTTTCTCCACATAATGAAGAATTTTGTCATCATGGTGAGGCTGAGCAGAGTTGCAGCAGATTTCCCACCCAACAGAGACCCAAAGTAGCTTACAACACGGTTCTCCCCTCTTTTTTTATCCTCACAACAACCCTGTGAGGGAGGCCGAGTGCTTGTGACTGGCAGCAGAACAAAATTCAAGTCCAGTGGGAATTCAAACCTGGGTCTCCCAGATGCTCTAATTATAACCCTATGTACATTTGTGGGATCTTTCTGAGAACGTGTCTGTCCTCCCAAATTTTCTCTTTCTTTCACATCTAAAATTTTAATCCCTCAAAATCTGACTCATCCCTAGAAGATATTGAAAGCAGTTGGTCTTTATTTGTCAGAAGCGTGCCTGTGTTTTAATGTTTATTATTGTTCAAATTGCCTAAATTGTATATTTGCCCCCCAATCCGGAAGAAAGACAGACACGTTTCTTGGGTACTGAACGGGCCACTTTATTAACTTCCTAACAATAATAACAACAACAATGAACAGCAAGGGCACTACAGATTGTGGCATGACCAGGCCAGGGGTCCTTGACCCCTCCCCAGCCATTTGCACTAGGGCGATCCACCCAGCCCCAGCTGGTAGCCAAAGGTATGGCTCACAACCAGTCAGCACGGCAAGTGGATGATGGCCAGGGACAAGCCAGAACCCCCGAGCCTCGAGGCTCAAAGGGATGGCAATCCCGGGCAATCATCTAGGCGGTCGGCTTTCCCCGCCCCGGGCCACAGGGCCCAAAGACTGTACTGGCAAGACCCCTATGCCCCAATCGGGGTTATATGCCGGTGGTCACCATGCCACAATCTGATAAACTAACATCCTGCCACTGCAAAGGCCAAGCCTCTGCTTAGGCCGTGCTCCCACTACATCTTAAAACTGCTCGAAGCCCTTGCTGAATGTCATCTAAGAAAATGTCCAAACCTTCTTCCGACAGATGCACACCACCGCTCCGATATAGATTGGTTGAAGCTACATGTATGTCGGGGTGAGGCAAGTATATACCCAGGCCCCCTTCAAGCGCCTTACGAATTTCAGTGTTGGCTTTTCGCCGGGCTTTATCCATAGCCAAGGGCTTACAGGATGCTCTCCATACTAAGCGTGGCACCATGGCGGACCATATAATTACAGTCCCCGGCCAACGCTCCTTAATAACTCGAAAATCTTTCTGCGCCTGCAAAATCAAGGCCTTACCCTTGATCAGGCCAAGA
>NW_015160845.1:1025453-1051971 GCF_001447785.1 Gekko japonicus | reverse complement strand
CCCAGGCTTGGGTGCAGGTTTCTTCCCTTTAGAGCGCCCAGTGCCTTTCTTTGGTGCCATGGCTTGACTGCCCAAGACTGTAGCCTCAATCCCCGTCTGCACTTAATAAGCCCCACCAATGGCGCCCCGACTTCAATAGGCTCCAGCTACAAAATGGTCGCCGTGCCACAAAATGGCTGCTGTGCCCCAAAATGGCCACCAAGTTCCTCTATCAGCCACGTGTTCCCGTGCTACCAACAGGGGGCAGCCGGTAGTGCACTACCTCAATTATTAAACGGCCTGCAGATTGGGGGGGGGAGAACCCTCTTCCACTAAGGCTTCCTCCGGCGCCCGGCACAATATTAGCCCCAGAAGAGAAGGTGCAAGCAGCAGGCGGGGAACCCGAGCAGCTGAGAGGGGGGGTAAAGCCGCACTGGAAGGGGGACTTTGTGCCGCTGTAAACAATGCCGCCGGGGGTCTTAACCCCTTTCGCCCCCACTCCCCAACTCTGCTCCGAACAGGCCCTGCAGCCGCTGGGCACCAATCTGCCCCCACGGCCCCTCCCGATACCACCGGAGCGCTGGCGGGACTTCCCCACGCCAGCCGCTGCTGAATCCACCGTCCGGGAGCCGCGCGTCCGCAGAGCCGCACTCTCGGCTCGCCGCCTCTGATCCCACGCCGGGTCTACTCGGAGAGCTCCGAAAGAGCTCCTCCTAGTCGAGCGTCCAGGCGCGCACTGAAGGGGGAAGCAGGGGCCGGCCTTGCTGCTCTGGCCCCGCCCCCCGTTCAGCCCCGGATGCGGCGGTTGCCGCGTCCACGTCTCTCCCTCTCCTGCAGGGCGGCAAAGGCAGCTCCCGGGCTGCACGGCCGGGCCAACAGCCCGGAAACCGAATTATTGTATTGTTTTTGTGATGTTACCTGCCCCAAGCCCACTTGTGGGATGGGTGGGCTATAAATACAAATAATCTTTCATTATATATATAATTGAGTAGTGAGGTGGCACTTTCTGAACATTCCACATGCACCTAAATCAGTTGGCTCCATGATGTGTCACTCAGAAGCTGTCCCTATCCACTGGCTGCGGTGCCTGAGTCCCGCCCTCAGTGCGCTCCATCAGCCATTGGCATGTCAGCTGCCTCTCATGAGTATTTGCGTGCCATTGGCCAGGTACTGGGACTGCTTCTCTTCTCTTCCCTGCCACTCCCACTTCAGCCACTGTTCCCTTTCAGAATACACTCTATCTCCTGACGAAGACACTTCGCCTGCTTTGCTCCTCTGTGGGACTAACTTTTCCCTCAGTGGCTGTTGGTAGGCAACCAAACTTGGTTCTGTCAGTAAAAGGCCCTTTCCACACCTATTTTGGCCTTTGGGAGAAAACTCATTGGGGCCAGTCCTGACTAGGGTTGCCAAGCTCCAGGTATGGAGACTCCTGGAGATTTTCTGGTAGAGTCTATGGAAGCCAGGGTTTGGGGAGGGGAAGGGGCTCAGCTGAACAGAATGCCACAGAGCCCACCTTTCAAAGCAGTTATTTTCTCAGGGGGGGGGGAAGAGATATATTGTCTGGAGTTCAGTTGTGATACCTGGCGATCTTCAGGCTCCACCTGGAGACTGGCTACCCTGGGTGTAGCAGTCAGTGCTTCAGAGCAGGGTCTGCTAGACCCAGGTTCTTGCTGTGGAAGCTGACTGGGTGATTTTGGGCCAGTCACAGACTTTCAGCCTAATCTACCTCACAGGGTTGTTGTGCAAGTCAAAAGGGGGAGAGAAGAATGATGTAACCTGCTTTGGTCCCCATTGCAGAGAAAGACTACTTTTCCTCCTGGGAAACCATTGTTGCCAATCTCCAGGTGAGGGCTGGCGATCACTCAGAATTATAACTGCTCTCCAGATGGAAGAGATCAGTTCCCCTGAAGAAAATGGTGGACTCTGTGTCCTTATATTCTGCTGAGATGGCCCCCCCATGACAGCCAATGTGATGTGGCAATCAGGGCTTCAGGGCACGGTAGAGACTGCAGGTGGGGGGGGAGATGGAAAGCTGAAGAGTGAGGGGGAAATAAAGGTAGGTTGATGCTTGGTTGGGAAGGAGATAGGGTTGCCAACTCCAGGTGGGAAATTCCTGGAGATTTGAGGGATGGAGCCTGGAGAGGGTGAGGTTTCAGGAGGGGTGGGACTTTGGACAGATACAAGTCTATGGACTTCACCCTCCAAACCAGCCATTTCCTTCTGGGGAACCATTGTTGCCAATCTCCAAGTGAGGGCTGGATATCACTCAGAATTACAACTGCTCTCCAGGAGGGGGAGAGGAGATGGAAAGCTAAAATCAGGGGGGGGCAGATAATGGCAGGTTGATGCTTGGCTGGGAAGGAGATTGGGTTGCCAACTCCAGGCTGGGAAATTCCTGGAGATTTGAGGGGTGGAGCCTGGAGAGGATGAGATTTGAGGAGGGGTGGGATCTCAGACAGGTACAATGCCATAGACTTCACCCTCCAAACCAGCCATTTCCTCCTGGGGAACCATTGTTGCCAATCTCCAGGTGGGGGCTGGAGATCACACGGACTTACAACTGCTCTTCAGGTAGCAGAGATCAGTTCCTCTGGAAAAATGGTGGACTCTGTGTCATTATACCCTGCTGAGGTCACCACAGCAAATTGACGTTGAGTGCCCAAGGCCTTGGCACTCTCCCAGAGGCTCTTTCTAGAGCTCATTATATTCATATCCACAACGGACCTTATTCCTAGCATACTGTAATATTGCTTTGTTTGCAGTACTTTTAATGTGTCATTGCATGTCAAGTATTCTAACTGCGGAAACCGTTGCTCCACAAATCTGAAGTTATAATGAATAGTCTCTGACCACGAAACTTGATCTGCTATCTTCTCTATTTCTATGTACCAACAATTCAACTATCTTTTAGTGTCTCTTATAAATTTCTGATGCAGTCACATTCATTCATTCATTCATTCAACGGGTAAACTCCACATATCCCAACCATCCAATATCCTTGATATGATTCAACCTTGTTGAAAACTGGAAGCAACGGAGGTTCTAACTTCTATTCCATTCTGTGCTTTCGCAAAACTCACAAACACAACTTAATACAAGCTTCAATGATTCATCCAATTAAGGGTGGGCAGTCAATCCTAAGCTTTCCAAAACAGCAATAACTGCCATAACGTTTCTTGCCAGTGCTGCCAGCTTCAGGCGGTAGCTGGAGATCTCCTGGGATTACAAACTGACCTCCGTGTCATGAGAAATTCTCCTCAGGACTGAACAGCATTAAACCTTTTTCATCTTTGCGGTCCATCACTTTGCAATTCTGTCATGCCAGAGATACTGACTTACAGAATCATTCCAGATAAAAGGCCTGTAAGTTTAGTCAGAATCAGTACGTTCTGTAATGTAAGTAAATGGGAAACAGCTGGGTCAAGGCAGCAATCCCTAATCAGCCTAGGATGGGGATTGGGGAAACAAAGAATAAAAATCCAGTCCTAGAGGCAGGAAGAGAGAACTCATGAACTTGCCTGAATACGCACACGTCTACGCGTTCCGAGGGAGCTCTTGACAACTTGACGAATGCCAGGAATGCTGCACGTGGCCTTGAAGAAGCCAGGGGCCGCTGCGAGAATCTTCCTGAATTGCTCACCCTGAGGTATAGTCCGGGTGCAGGGGCTGCTTAGAAGACAGCAAGTGTCTGCAAGCAAGTGAACCTTGGCAGTGCTGAGGGACCAGAGGAAGCCTCCAGGACTGTTGGAACAGGCTAGTAGCAACAAACCCTGGGAGGTGTGGCTCAAGTTGTGAGCGGACCCTGAAGCAAATGGCCAAGCTAGAAGGAGGTGGATTTCCAGGGAGAAAGGAACAACAAACCGTATGTTTATAGTAGCTAGGATAGTTAGGCTTAGTTTTGTCTATTGTCTATTTTATCTTATAACTCCCCCTATTTCTTTTACTCACTCCAAATAAACCTTTGTATTTTTATGAGCTGGGAGTCTGAATGAATCTCTGGGCAGTAGAGACTGTTTATATGCCCTCCTCGCTTCTCCTAAGCTGAGCCCGTTAGCCTTGGAAACAAAGGGGACTTAGGATATGCGAGTGCGCTACCTGACTAACGTTGAGTCCCCAGCATAAATTGAGGTCCAGACTCAGGGGGTAACCTGAGAGACATTGAAAGTTGCACCCCACCTGGGGGCCCCACAGTGTTCAGATATCGGAGCATTGTGATATGGTGGCAGCTGCGTGATTCTAATCCAGCCAGAATAACGGCTTGTTTAAAGCAACATGCTGAAGAAAAGTGAAAAGTTTCCTTGAAGGCAAATTGGTCTGTAAATAAGTCGGAGTGTGGAGGAGTTTAGCAACCTAGCTAGTTAGAATGAATTCTAGAGTAAAGAATGAACCGTGTGTATGTATACAGAATGACGTGATTGAAGTTATTTTAACCGGGGAAGAATCAGATAAAGACCAAGATAATAAATTAAATACGTCTAGCACTAATGAAGAAACAGAATGGAAAGTGCTGATGCAAAAGTTTGTAGATTGCCAGCAAAGTACAATGGATCTTTTAAAGAGACAACTTTTGAACAAGCAGGCAAATACATGGGAAGCCCTTCCACTGTTGCCCCCCAAGTATCAAGAATACAGAGCATCCCTTGCCCCAGCCTGAGAGTTTCTATCTATACCTTGTGGCTAAAACCACTGATGGACTTCTGCTCCATGTATATCCAATTCCCTCTTGAAGCCTTTTATCTGTTCTAACCTGACTGCTCAGCAATTTCATGGAGTGCCCACGAGTTCTAGTATTGTGAGAAAGGGAGAAAAGGACTTCTTTCTCTACCTGCTCTATCTCATGCATAATCGTGTAAACCTCGATCATGTCACCCCCTCAGACGTTGTTTCTCCAAGTTAAAGAGCCCCAAGCGCTTTAACCTTTCTTCGTAGGGAAACTGTTCCAACCCTTTTATCATTCTAATTGCCCTTTTCTGCACTTTTTCCAAGGCTATAATATTTTTTCTGAGGTCTGGTGACCAGAACTGTACACAGTGCACTCCTGCCGGCCTTGCAGGTCCACCGCCGGGCCCCTCATGGGGCTCGGCAGTGGAGCTGCAAGGCCGGCAGTGGCAGCCGGGACCGTTGGGGGCAGGGTGTGTGGCCTTATGACACACTTCTGGTGATGTCAGGGGGTGTGGCCTTATGACACACTTCCGGTGATGTCAGAGGGTGTGGCATATGCTAATGAGCTATGCTAATGAGTTCCCCTAGCTCTTTTTCTACGAAACGACCCCTGGGGAAAGTGTTCCCTATGCTAAAATGCCTGGAGATTTGGGGGTACAGTCTAGGAAAGGCTGAGTATAATGTCATAGACTCCACCCTCCAAAGCAACCATCTCCTCCAGGGGAAATAGTCCCTGTCGTCCGAAAATCAGTTGTAATTCTAGGAGATTTCCAGTCCCCGCCTGCAGGTTGGCAACTCTAGGTAGGAGAAAGATTAAAACTCACCTCCCTACCACAGTTTTTTTCCCCCCTCTGCAAATGTCTCTCCCTCGATTGCCGCTTTGTAAGTCAGAAGCAATTACTCCTCTCAAGTTATCATTTATTAATATTTGGTAGTGAGTTCTTGGCTCGTGTTTAAATCAGAGAGGGAGGAAATTATGTCGAAGTGCTTTAATGTGGCGATGTTCTTTCCCTCCTTCCAGCGTTTCACACTTAAAATGAAGAATGTTCGGCGCCTACTCATCAAGAGCCCGCCTTCTGATCACAGCAGCTCAGTCCTTTTAAAACCCCTTTGTAATTAAAAAAGATAGCATGCTTTGACAAAAGAAATCAGAGATGTGAAACTTCTACTGCATTTGCAAGCCATATGAGACCCAAAGTGGACATTACAAAGGCCCAGTCTGCATCTAGCATTTGCTCTGCTGTTATATCAAACCCACGCTGGAACAGAAATTCCCATCTACATCGGATGCCACTTTCACTTTGATGGAGTGTCACATATCATGGCAGTGTCAAGACTGCATGCGGCTTTCACCTTGTTTGATCTCTGGTTTTATTGTGGCTGTCTGCATAGATTTATGGCAGTTTTAAGGCCATTCTGGGGTGACTCTGCAGTCAGTACAGTGTTGGCCCGGGGTAGTTGAATGTGGTTTTGAACAGCATCTTTTTCTTTTTCCAGTGTGGGTTTGGTACAACCCACTGAGCAAAGGCTAAATGCAGATTGGGCCAAAGAGAAATACGCCTGCTGCCACCTTTAGCAACTCCCACGGCTCTCCATCCTCCACTCGGTTCTGGTGATATTACTTAGGGTTGCCAATCTCCAGGTGGGGGCTGGAGATCTAGAATGTCGATGGATCTCCAGACAACATAGATCACTTTGTCATTTATTTATTCATTTACTTAAAACCTTTATTCTACTTCCCTTGGAGAAAATGGCTGCTTTGGAAGGTGGATTGCATGGCTGGACTCTAATCTGGAGAACCGGGTTTGATTCCCCACTTATCCACACGCAGACAGCTGGATAAACTTGGGCCAGTCACAGTTCTCTCAGAGCTCTCTCAGCCCCACCTACCTCACAGGGTGTCTGTTGTGGGGAGAGGAAGGGAAGGAGGTTGTAAGATGCTCTGAGACTCTTCCTCCTGTCCCTCCTCTCCCTAAAACCCATTCTCCCAGGCTCCACCCTCAAATCTCCATGTATTTATATCCCAGGGTGGCAACCCTAGACATCAGTTATTACAGCATTCCAGGTTTCCCATTCCCATGAGAGTTATTTGGCATGTTGAGTTGGTGGCTGCCACCACAGGACTCCACCTCAGGAATTCTTTCTACCCACCTCATGACAATGAGTCCATTTGCTTTATTCCCTCAGGAAAGGTGGCGTTCAACAGTTCTTAAATCATAGTGGAGGCAGCTGTGCCCACTGCAATGATGTTTGTTGGTTTCCTCAAAAACATCTGGTTGGGCACTATAGAAAAATGGAATATTGAACTAGGTGAGTGCCAACGTGATAGTTTGCTTAGGATGAGTCTCCATACCAAGTAAGTTTGGACTTGTGGGTCACCGTACCAAAAAGTTTGGGAACCTCAGCTCTCCATCCCAACAAAGCTGTGCGAGATGCATGGTAGTGCACTGTATACTTCCCCACCACAATCACCTACCCTCCATCCCATGTAGTTTTTGAGAGTCCCCTTACTGGAGCCCAGAGGGTTGTACGGGCAAAGCAAAAGGTGCCAAAGATCCCATCTGCAATTGCTATGCCATCTATGGTTCTCTGGATCCAACCAATTTGTCTTCAATTTGATATAGCTGGTGAAGGATCACCTCACCAAATTCTTCCATCTGCTCTCAGCCAGCAAAGAGAGTGGTGCTTCTCACATGGGGTTTTGATCGACATTAGGACCATGCTTGACTAACGGTGTGTGTGTTTGTTTTTCCAGAGAAGATGACCCTCCATTGGTTGCTTTTCCTTCCTGGAATAAAGATTCAGGTAGGTAGTTGTGTTGGTCTGAAGCAGCAAAACAAAATTCAAGTCCAGTGGCACCTTCAAGAGCAACAAAGCTTTATTCAAGGTATAAACTCTTGTGTACAAGCACACTTCTTCAGACTTCACACTTCATCCTCCACTTTTCTTCAGAAGTGTGCTTGCACATGAAAGCTTATACCTTGAATAAAGCTTTCCTGGAATACAGTTGCTGGAATCTAACATAAACAGCGATCAAACTATAGCCTGTGAGCCTATTGGCATTTAACACCAAATGCTAACAGGACAAGGTCTTGAGATCTTGACCTAGAAAATATGATTTTTTTCCCCTCCATCTTTTTTCAAATTTTTGGAACAGCTCGCCTGATGAAGAGTTCTGATGGGCTCAAAAGCCCGCACAATGTCTTGCATCATTTGAGTCAGCTCTAATGAAAAGGTGTCCCATGGATTTTGTTTCCTGTTTCGGGTTTTGTGTGGGCCCATACCGCTACAACTTTTCTTTGGATCCAAATCCATAAACTTATATTTAGACTCCATCAGGCAGTCTTGGATTTTTTTTTTTTTAAAGTGGCATAATGAGTAACTGGCAACTTGATAACATATTGCTTGTTTTATGTTTTCCGAACAGCTTGCCAGCTGCCTTTGGTGAAAAGTACACTGCGCTCAAAAAGTGTTAGACGTGATAATAATTTGGGGTGGCTTCTGCAAATAAATCAAGCAGTTTTTCCGCCGAAGCTTTTTAAGGTATGACTGATAGCTTGTAGTCTTGAAGATCAAAGTTGCAGTCTTCCTCCAAGTAACGGTGTGTATGTGTGCATGTGTGTCTGCAGATTTCTCCAGCCTGTAAAGGAATCGGGGGGCAAGGAAGCATATTGACTAGGCTTGCAATGTCTTTGCAGAAGTGTGTGGGGAGGGGTAGAGTTGCCAGGTCTGGGCTGGGAAATTTGTGGAGATGTTGGGGGTGGAGCCTGGAATGGTGGGGTTTACAGAGGGGAGGGACCTCAGCAGGGTAGAATGCCACACAGTCCACCTTCCAAAGCATCCATTTTCTCCAGGGAAATGGATCTCTGTAGTTTGGAGATCAGTTCTAATTCCAGGAGATCTCCACCCACCACCTGGAGGTTAGCAACCCTAACTAAGGCTGCGGTCACACGGAACATTAGCCACGCTACAGAGACAGAAGATAGGCGGATTTTCCGTGCGCGATCTCACCGGCACATCTGGGAAGCGTAGCGCTCCCGTGGGGCACCCGAGGCTTCCTGCCAAATACGCATGGCAAAAAGCTAGTACCTCGGAGGTACTAGTTTCCAGAAACCACGGGGCAAAGTTGGGCGTCTGATCGCGTTTCCGGTGCATCCGGCGCCTGCCCATGTCCCTTCGCAAAAAGCTCCCCCCCCCCAAGTATCCATGGATGCGCACAAGCACCCAACAGAGCATGCGCGTACTTCAGTGTACAGGGAAAAAACATTTGCCCTGGAGGAAGGCGAAGAGGCGACTGCTTGTCCAACCATCCCCAGGAGCCGCACAGAAGGCAGCTCAGAGTCGCCCAGAGCGGCGACCCCCCCCCCTCCGGGGGACCTGCCTTTCGGTTTCATTGTCAGGACTCAAGCTCCCTCTTCCCCACCCCTCGGCCACGTCCCTTTCTCCCTTCTCCTCCCACCAAGTGCCCTTCTGGGACATGTAGTCCGTTTCAGCCACTTCTTTGTCGCGTGGTTGTGTGATCGGCACCTCCCCCCTATACACGGGACCTCTCTGGGACCTCCAGGAGATGTCTGCTTGCGCAACCGCACGTTATTTTGCCCTGGGGCTAACAGCTACACTTCCCCCACGCATTTTCCTGCCCGTGTGACCGGAGCCTAAGAACCTTTTATTCTTCCCCATAGTGTAGCTATGCCCTGAGACTAACAGAATAGTTGACTAAGATTTCCTGGTATGTTTGTAATGAAGGAGGAGGAGGAGAAAGGAGAAGAAGGAAGAGGAAGAAATAAAAGAGGAAGAGGAGGAGGAAGAGAAGATTGGATTGATATCCCACCCTTCACTACCCGGAGGAGTCTCAGAGCGGCTTACGATCTCCTTTCCCTTCCCACATCAGACACCCTCTGAGGTAGGTGGGGCTGAGAGAGCTCTCTTGAGAGAACAGTTCTGAGAGAACTGTGACTGACCCAAGATCACACCAGCAGCTGCATGTAGAGGAGTGGGGAATCAAACCCGGTTCTCCCAAATTAGAGTCCGCGCTCCTAACCACTACACCAATACCAGTGTTCCCTCTAAGCTGAGTTAGTGTGAGCTTGCTCACAGGGGTTTTTTTAGCCTCTGGCTCACACCTTTTTTGTCTTAGCTCAAGAAGGATGGCACCAGAGCAAATTAATTCAGGCGGCAGCCAAATCACTTGGTCACAACATTAATACCAGTAGCTCACAGAGCAGAATTTTTGTTCACAAGACTCCACAACTTAAAGGGAGCATTGGCCAACACCTTAATCGATGCCCACCAAGTGTTTTTAGAAAGCGGGTGGAGCCAAGTGGGGCTCTTGCTCAGCAGGGCTTTGGCTTGTCCACCAAAGATCTGGCTGGCAAGGCCACTTGAGATGGGTGGCCCTGTTAGTCTGTCTCTGGCAGCAGAAAAGAGCTAGAGTCCAGCAGCACCTCCAAGACTGACAAAGTTTGCGGCAGGGGAGGAGCTTCCGCGAGTCACTGCTCACTAAATGCTACCTGAAGAAGTGTGAGCCGTGACTCATGAAGAGCTCCTCCCCTGCCACAGATTTTGTTAGCCTTTAAGGTGCTCCTGGACTCTCGCTCTTTTCTATGCAGCTTAAATTACACTGATACGGCAATGATATGATAAGGAAGCTTCTTGTGTTCGTTTTACGCTAAACGAAGATGATGAAAGAAATCAGTGCAGAGGGCGATAGCATCTTTTTATTTTTGTAAACATTTTATTTTTAGGATACATTCAGCAAAGTTCAACATTTGTATTACAATTCTTATCCCTTTATATCCTACCCTCCTCCCTTTCCCCCCCCCCCATATATGGCCTCCCACAGTGCTACAACCTCCTGCATCTTCTTTAATAGGGCTTCTAGTGTCCTGGCCCCACTGGTGGACCTCCTGATGGCACCTGGTATTTCTGGCCACTGTGTGACACAGAGTGGTGGACTGGATGGGCCACTGGCCTGATCCAACATTGGCATCCCTTACGTTCTTATACAGCCCCTATGTGTTTCACGTGCAGCTTTGCCATGTGGAAACTTTCAGGTTATTTTTAGTTCCATTCCCATACATGGGCTGTGATCACACACACACACTAAATAATCCACTTTACAACTGGATTTTGCCGGTTCACACAGTAAAAACCAGTTGGAAAGTGCAATGAAATTGGATAGAAAGTGGATTATTTAACGTGTATGATCGCAGCCATACACTGAACTTACACCAGTATGAGAACAGAACTCAGAAGAATCTGAAATGTTTCCTCTGATGAAGCTGCACACAGAACAGGCTGCGTCAGTTTGTTTCTTCATCTTCATGTGGCCTCCTTTTCCTTCATTTTATGCTCACCAAGCTAGAACGTCTTGCCCAGTTCAATCACTGTTTAATTTTTATGATAGTACAAAGTCCGACGATGCAAAAAGAAACGGATAGTTATTATGCAAAATGATTAAACCACATTCCCTTCCCCCACGACAAGAGGTTTATGGCAGCAATGTAACTGAAGATTAGGTGCCATGGCTTTACTTGAAACAACTGAGTGGTCAAAATCTTTAAATTGCATTAAATTAGTACACCTTAGCACACTCAGTAGGTTGGGATTCTGCAGACTTGTTCCAGTAAAGGCATCGGCAGGGCTTTCCTCTGGCACAGGAGTTGGTGTCGTGGTTAAGTGCACGGACTCTAATCTGGGAGAACCGGGTTTGATTCCCCACTCCTCCACTTGGAGCTGCTGGATGACCTTGGGCAAGCCATAGTTCTGTCAGAGCTTTTCTCTCAAGGACAGTTCTGGAAAGAGCTCTCTCAGCCCCACCTACCTCACAGGGTTTCTGTGGTGGGGAGGGGAAGAGAAAGGAGTTTGTAAACTGCTCTGAGTGAAGGGCGGGGTATAAATCCAATCTCCTCTTCTTCTTCTTTTACCTCACAGGGTGTCTGTTGTGGGTAGGGGAAGAGAAAGGAGTTTGTAAGCCGTTCTGAGACTCCTTTGGGTAGTGAAGGGCAGGGTATAAATCCAATCTCCTCCTCTTCTTCTTTTACCTCACGGGGTGTCTGTTGTGGGGAGGGGAAGGGAAAGGAGTTTGTAATCCGCTCTGAGACTCCTTTGGGTAGTGAAGGTATAAATCCAATCTCTTCTTCATCTTCTTTTACCTCACAGGGTGTCTGTTGTGGGGAGGGGAAGGGAAAGGAGTTTGTAAGCCGCTCTGAGACTCCTTTGGGTAGTGAAGGGCGGGGTATAAATCCAATCTCTTCTTCTTCTTCTTTTACCTCACAGGGTGTCTGTTGTGGGGAGGGGAAGGGAAAGGAGTTTGTAAGCCGCTCTGAGACTCCTTTGGGTAGTGAAGGGCAGGGTACAAATCCAATCTCTTCTTCTGCTTGTACAGAAGACAGCATCGCTGTTAGCAGTTCACACCTGCTGGAGCCAATGCAGCATTTTGCCTCCCACTTCAACATTCAACCTTTAAATGCAGACATTGCAAAAATGCTGTCATAACACTAGCGAGAATGGCTGCCCTCTTGCATTAAAAAAAGAACTATCGAGATTGGCATTAAGGCAATTTTCTTCCACACATAAGGTTTAAAACCACCTTTGCTTCTCCTGCATTATTATGCAAATAGTTGCCATTAAAGCCAAACAGAAAGTGGAAAAGGCTCTTTTCCCTTTATGAGTATTCAGCCTGATGTAAAATTTTACATTCACAGGGCAGAGTGACATTAGCCAGATGTCTCACAGGAAGGGTGAAATAAAGGAGTGCTTTTAACTTCTTGTGTCGATACATCCAAGTAGTCTGTGATACACTGAAGCTATGACTTTTCCTCTGAGCCGCGGCGGTGCTGATAGCTTCTGTCTCTGTTACTTTGTGAGCATTCTTGGGAGCACGAGAAAGCTGAGAGGTAGTGTGGCATACTGATTAGTTCAGCTAGGAATAGGCAGATCAGGGTTCAAATCTGTACGCTGTCATGACACTCACTGGATAAAATTGGTAGATCGGTGAAAAGTACGCAGACGGAGAGTGATTTCAGCTTAGCGTACTTTATTAGATCAGGAACAAGACAACTTAAGCAAACTCGCAGGCTGGCTTATATTCCCCGTGAATCCACCACCAAAACACACACACCCACTAACCCAATAGAAGAAGAAGAAGAGATTGGATTTATACCCCGCCCTTCACTTGGAGTCTCAGAGCGGCTCACAAACTCATTTCCCTTCCCCTCCCCACAACAGACGCCCTGTGAGGTGGGCGGGGCTGAGAGAGCTCTGACAGAAACTGCTCTTTTTCAAGGACAGCTGTGGCAGAGCTTGTGACTGACCCAAGGTCAGATCAGCAGGTGCAAGTGGAGGAGTGGGGAACCAAACCCGGCTCTCCCAGATTAGAATCCGCACACTTAACCACTACACCAAACTGGCAAATAGGTCCAAAACTAGTGGCTGAGAGTCCCACAGGCTCTCAGCCCGGAGCCTAGCCCTCTGATTGGTGCGGGCTAGGATCAGTATCATCCTTTGCAGGGCTTTTTTTGTAGAAAAAGCCCAGCAGGAACTCATTAGCATATTAGGCCACACTCTTGACAGCACAGCTCATTAGCATATTAGGCCACACCCCATGTTGCCAGAAGTGTGGTCATCCAGCCACACCCATCTTTGCTTCTTATTCTGTTTACCTTGTTTGTTGTCAAAACCCAGGGCCTTTTTTTGTAGCAGGAACTCCTTTGCATGTTAGGCCACACACCCCTAATGTAGCCAATCCTAATGAGTTTCTGCTGTTGGGTGTGGCCTATTATGCTAACGACTTCCTGCCGGGTGTGGCCAACTTGGGAGCCAGCCGGAACTCTGTTCCTGTGCGTTCCTGCCCAAAAATAGCCCTGATCCTTTTTCTGTCTGAGCGAAGCTGGATGCTTGCGCTTGACTGCGTGGTGCCCGAGCTGACCCTGCGGTCGGGTCTTGATACACTACAATCGGTAAGGTGAAGAAACTGAAATTGTTAAAGAGTTTCTGTTCCTGGGCTCTGTCATCAACCAAGAACTCAGGAGGAGATTGAGATTGGGAAGGGCCGCCATGAAGGAGCTAGAAAAGGTCCTTTGGTTGCAGTCACACGTGCCAGAAAAACTGGGGGGGGGGAAGCGAGGCTATTTCCTCCGGAGGAATTTGACCCGCAGTTGCACGATCACACCTCCCTTTGAAGCTGCGGGCGCAATCCGTCAGTGCGTGATCAGACGCAACTGCGGGTGAGCCGTGGTTTTTTTGTGCCTTCCCCCCCCCCTTTGCTTAACTGAGGGATCGATGAATCGCACCTCCGCACCGAGGTCTCCCTATGGAGTTTGCAATGATGCACATACTGCGAAGGGGGGAAAAACAACAGGACAGAATCGGGATGGCAAGATCAGACCATCCCGATGCCATGAGAGTGCGCTGGAGCAATTAGACACGGGAAAAGTGCATCCATGGTCTGTCCCAACACATTAACTACCAGATTTTCACCGGTGTCTTTTAACTCCGCTTCTGCAGTGGAGCAGAACAGGTTGCTGATGGCTGAGGGGTGCTTCCCAGACATTGTTGTCTGATCGTGCCCTTTAAATCCACCCGGCATTCACACCTATGTCGGGTCTCATTGTTTGTATGATCACAGCCTTAGTGTGAGCCAGCTCACAGCTTTTTAGCCTCCGGCTCGCACATTTTGGTCTTCGCTCAGGAAGGAGGGGGCTCCAGAGCAAACTCATTTATGTAATAACCAAATAACTCGCTCACAACTTTAATGCCAGCCGCTCACAAAGTACAGTTTCTGCTCACAAGACTCCACAGCTTAGAGGAAGCATCGATAAGGATGTGTTGCTGGCGACCAAGATTTATTTTATTTATCTATTTATTATATTTATACCCCACCCATCCCGCAAGCAGGCTCAGGGCGGCTAACAAAACGGTACCATGTACCTAATTGGTGTACCATAAAACTTATGATCAAGTTAGTTTATGCCGTGGTATTCCCGATTACTATGTACGGGTGTCAAAGTTGGACAGTGACGGAAGCTGACAGTAAGGAATGTGGGGCTGGAGGAGAGTTTTATGGATACGGGGGACCACCGAAAAGATGAATCAGTGGGTTGTAGATCAAATCAAGCCTCAATTCTCCCTAGAAGCTAAAATGACTGAACTGAGGCTGTCATAGCTGGGTCACATTCTGAGAAGACGAGAGTCACCGGAAAGGACAACAATGTCAGGGAAAGCTGACGGCAGCCGAAAAAGTGGAAGACCCAACACGAGACTGATTGAGTCAATCGAGGAAGCCGCGGCCCTCCGTTTGCAAGACCTGAGCAAGGCTGTTAAGAACAGGACATTTTGGAGGTCATTAATTCGTAGGGTCACCAAAAGTGGGAAGTGACTTCACCCACGTAACATGCACCACACAGGGTTGCCAGCCTCCAGATGGTGGCTGGAGATCGCTTTCAGACTCCTGCAGCAATCAGTGCCCAACAACTTTCGTTCAAAGAAGTAAAGCTTTATTGAGACATTGATAGTATGCAGATATCATAACCATTCCGCGTTAGAACTGAAGAAATGCATGAAGCAAATAGATACACGGGATGCAAAGGGGTCCCCTGATGGCCCAGGGCCCATCAGGTAGCCTACAGGAGCCCACCAAAGTAATGGGCACCGGTTCCCAGGAGAATTACTACACCAGACAACCAAGAAGAGAAGAAGAGACTGGATTCATACCCCGCCCTTCACTACTCAAAGGAGTCTCAGAGTGACTTACAATCTCCTTTCCCTTCCCCTCCCCACAACAGACACCCTGTGAGGTAAAAGAAGAAGAAGAAGAGATTGGATTTATACCCCGCCCTTCACTACTCAAAGGTGTCTCAGAGCGGCTCGCAAACTCCTTTCCTTTCCCCTCCCCACCACAGACACCCTGTGAGGTAGAAGAAGAAGAAGAAGAGATTGGATTTATACCCCGCCCTTCACTACCCGAAGGTGTCTCAGAGCGGCTCGCAAACTCCTTTCCCTTCCCCTCCCCACAACAGACACCCTGTGAGGTCGGTGGGGCTGAGAGAGCTCTGACAGAAACTGCTCCTTTTCGAGAACAGCTGTGCCAGAACTATAGCTTGCCCAAGGTCATCAAGCAGCTGCAAGTGGAGGAGTGGGGACTCAAACCCGGTTCTCCCAGATTAGAGTCCGCACACTTAACCACTACACCAAACTGGCTCATATAGACCAAGGTCATATAGAACAACAGACAGATAATAAAACCAGTGAAGTCTTGGCAGAACCGAAAGTTAACATTCCAGAGGAGGCCTATCTGACAACATTCCAGAGGAGGCCTATCTGACAATCTCCTGGGATTACAACCAATGCTCCCTCTAAACTGTGGAGTCCTGTGAGCAAAAATTCTATTTTGTGAGCGACTGGCATTAAAGTTGTGAGCGAGCGATTTGGCTGCTGCATACGTTAGTTTGCTCTGGATCACTGCTCCCTTCTAAGCTGTGGAGCCCAAATTAGTTTGCTCTGGAGCCATCCCTTCCTGAGCTAAGACAAAAATGTGTGAGCCGGAGGCTAAAAATCTGTGAGCTAGCTCACACTCACTCAGCTTGAACACTGATGACAACTGATCTCCAGGTGACAGTGATCATTCCACCTGGAGAAAATGGCCAATCTGGAAAGTGGACTCTATGGCATGATACCTCACTGATGTCACTCCCCTCCTCGAACCCTGCTTTCCTCAGGCTCCACCCCTAAAATCTCCAGGTATTTCCCAAGCTGGAGCCGGCAACCCTGGGGGTGCCATTGTCCAGTTGGGGCCTGGAGATCTCCCAGTATAACAACCAGGGCTATTTTTGGGCAGGAACGCACAGGAACGGCGTTCCGGCTGGCTCCCGAGTTGGCCACGCCCAGCAGGAACTCATTAGCATAATAGGCCACACCCAACAGCAGACACTCATTAGGATTGGCTACATTAGGGGTGTGTGGCCTAACATGCAAAGGAGTCCCTGCTACCAAAAAAAAGCTCTGGTTTTTGACAACAAACATGGTAAACAGAATAAGAAGCAAAAGGTGGGTGTGGCTGGATGACCACACTTCTTGTAACATGTGGGTTTGGCCTAATATGCTAATGAGTGGTGATGTCAGGGGTGTGGCCTAATAGGCTAATGAGTTTCTGCTATTGGGCGTGGCCTATTATGCTAATGAGTTCCTGCTGGGCTTTTTCTACAAAAAAAGCCCTGATAACAACTAATCTCCGGATGACAGTGGTCAGTTCCCCTGGAGAAAAATGGCTGCTTTGAAGGGCATTTGTACCCTGCCGAGGTCCCTCCCTTCCCCAATCCCCGCCCTCCCCAGGCTCCGCCCCTAAATCTTCAGGAAATTCCCAATCTAGAGCTTTGCACCTCAACCATTGGGCCAGTCATTTCCTCTCAGTCTAACTTTCCTGACAGGATTGGCTGGGAAGATAAAAGGCACAGAGGGAGGATGCGCACACCACTCTAATAGTAAAAGCCTTGCATTTGTACTAATATGTACTAATGTCTGTATCCACGCTCTGCACTTAGTTTCCAAGGCCTACTTGACTTTGCTCTGAATCACCACCTGCTTTATATACAAACATGGGGGAGGGGGAGGGCAGAAGATTGAAGGGAAATCAACGAATTAAGTCCCAAATGAATTGTTGCGATTCACGGGAATAAAAGCCTAACGCTAAAAGCCTTTCATTTGTACTAATACCTACTAATATTTGTATCCACGCTCTACACTTAGTTCCCAAGGCCTACTCGGCTTTGATCTGAATTACCCACCTGCTTTACATACACACCCCGGGGGGGGGGGAAGCAGACGATTGAAGCAAATAAATACATTAAATCCCAGACGAATTGTTGTGGTTTATGGCAGCATTGAAAGGAAGCAGGGAATAGCCAGACACAGAAAGCATGCAAAAGGCCAGCATGGAAGGTAGTCCAGACGCACGATGGCTAGACAGAGATTTAACTCTCCCCTCTCCCGTAATGCTAGAACTTCAGGTCACCATGGACCTTGGTGGGCAGTACATTCATGATGGACAAAAAAGGGAGAACTGTTTCATCCAGTGGAACTCCCTGCCACAAGATTCCATGGCGGCCACAGGCTGCAATTAGGGTTGCCAAGTCCATCTGCCACCCCCAGCGGGGGACTTTGGGGGCGTTCCTGGAGGAGGCGGGGCATCCCCGATGTGATGACATCATGTTGGGGATGTCCGCCCCCCCCCCCGCCTGTGCTCCGGATCTCCAGAAACGGCAGTTCCCTGTACTTAAAGGAGCCGGCGTTTCCCCTTTAAGAGCAGGAGCAGGCGTTTCCTCTTTAAGAGCAGCTGTGTTTCCCCTTTAAATGCACGAAGCTGGCATTTCCCTTCCAGCCTGATCTCAAGCGGAGATCAGGCTTGGGAGGAAACACGGGTTCCACACACTTAAAGGGAGAGAGAGGGGTGGCTGTGGGTGTTGGGGGTGGGGCTTCCCCTGCTGGCCATGCGGCCGGCGGCAGGTAACCCTCCCCCAAAATGGGGGACCCCTGGCAAACCAGGGGGTTTGGCAACCCTAGCTTCAATAGAGTTAAAGGGCAATTAGCAGGAAATCACTGCACCTCTTTCGTAAATAGGAATGCTATTTTGTCTACGTGCTGGTAGATTCTTTAGCAAGATAAAAAGCCTCCGAAAGAGGCCTGGGCCGTTCAAAATCCCAAAGGGGTGGTGGGGAAATAAATGCTTCCTTGAAGCTGTGGAGTCTAGTGAGCAAAAACTCTACTTTGAGAGCTACTAGCATTGAAGTTGTGAGCGAGCGATCTGGCTACTGCATAACTTAGTTTGCTCTGGAGCCATCCCCTCCTGAGCGAAGACAAAAATGTGTGAGCCAGAGGCTAAAAAACTGTGGGCTAGCTCACACTAACTCATCCTAGAGGGAACTCTGGTAGGGAATCACAAAAGAGAGAAGTTGGGGCAAAAAGTCCCGCTGTGCCATTTGTGAGAAAGATTTTGAATGCTCCCATCCTTCTTTTATTGAATTTTTCTTCAGGCTGTTTATAGTCGGCCGTTCTCACTTGGACACAAGGTGAATTACTCAGAGTGGGTCAATACCATTGACAGGATGGACGAGTCAATGAACGATGCAATAAGGGTTGTAGAACCAACCAGGCGCCTAAAAACAGAACTGAAGCAAAGCAGAAAGTATTTAAGTGCCTCATTAAAAGATGCAAAAATTCCACAGTGGGTTCCTTGTTTCAGCAAGCTATGAACAGTCGCGTAGGTCACAGTCCCCAATAACTTATCTAAGTAACTTTGTGAATCATTTAGGACAGTGCGACTCTATTGCACAGAAAAGCCTTCTTGAATAATTCAGTTTTGCATCGTTTGCGGAAAGCCAAGAGAGTTGGGAACCTTCCTTATTTATTTCTCCCGAGAGATGATTTATTAAATTGCCATTCAGGTCTTTCATATTTTCAAAGACTTGCATATTCAAAATATTAGGGACTTGAATACGGTATAGATGTCAAAACTGTAAATATGTGTATGGATTTTCTTTACATAATACATTCTATCAGTCATCTCCTCCGTGAGTGTGTAGACACTTCCGTCAATACCAAAGGTAATCCGTAACTAAAGTTATAATTAAACTGCTCAGACTCACGGGTTCCTCCTCACAGGTTCCCTTCTGCTCTTTCTCATTGGAAAAATAATCTCTCTCTTATCTGAACGCATCCTCCCCAAATACAATTAAACCCGGAGAAGACAAAAAAAACAAGGTAAGCGGGAAGCTTACATGGAAGTCCACAGGGCTATTTTTGGGCAGGAACGCACAGGAACGGCGTTCCGGCTGGCTCCCGAGTTGGCCACGCCCAGCAGGAACTCATTAGCATAATAGGCCACACCCCACAGCAGAAACTCATTAGGATTGGCTACATTAGGGGTGTGTGGCCTAATATGCAAAGGAGTTCCTGCTACAAAAAAGGCCCTGGGTTTTGACAACGAACAAGGTCAACAGAATAACAAACAAAAGGTGGGTGTGGCTGGATGACCACACTTCTGGTAACATGGGGGGGCGGCCTAATGTGCTAATGAGCTGTGCTGTCAGGGACGTGGCCTAATATGCTAATAGGTTTCTGCTGTTGGGTGTGGCCTATTATGCTAATGGGTTCCTGCTGGGCTTTTTCTACAAAAAGAGCCCTGGAAGTCCATATTCAACAAAGAATACACCTAGAGAGAAGCAGCTTAGATTTGGCTTGCGAACATTGGTGATTCTTCGCAACTTTCCTTTCCGTCATCTCTCTTCCTTGTCATTCTACAACGGAAAATATTCCATCAGTTACTGGTTTCAGATAGTTTCAGACGGGTAGCCATGTTGGTCTGCTGTAGGACAGCTAGATTCGAGACTGGTAGCACCTTAGGAACCAGCAAGGTTTTTGGTGTATGAACTTTGCCAGAGCCAGTTTGGCGCAGTGGTTAAGAGCGTGGACTCTAATCTGGGAGAACAGGGTTTGATTCCCCACTCCTCCACATGCAGCTGCAGCCGTGACCTTGGGTCAGTCACAAGATCTTTCAGAGCTGTTCTCTCAAGGGCAGTCCTCAAAAGAGCTCTCTCAGCCCCACTTACCTCCCAGGGTGTCTGTTGCGGGGAGGGGGAGGGAAAGGAGATTGTAAGCTGCTCTGAGACTCCTTCGGGTAGTGAAGGGCAGGGTATGAATCCAATCTCTTCTTCTCTTCTTCTTCTTGTACTTGAAGCTGAATCCCAAAGGGAATCATTAGAGAGAGTAAGTACAGCAGACTTCGAGGCTGAAAGGAAGCAGTTTGCTCATTCGTAAACTTTTCTGACACATTCAGGCTACTTAGCCATCACTCCTGAAAGGAAGAAGAGTCCTAGTGACACTTAGAAGATGGGGGACACAATTCTTTAGACAGGAAGAGAGTTCAGCTGGCTTGAGTTTTCCTCAGCTGTGCAGTCGGTTCTCATCAATACGACAAATTCTGAGAAGCCTTCCTGGAACCAAGTCTTGTTTCACGGCCAATAAAAAGAATATCACTTCCCCACAGCTGAAACAACAAAAAAAAGTCGTTACTCACACAAGACGTTTACTGCCACCATCTCTTAATGTTCCATTTACTTTCTTTGAAAAGCCATTAGAAGATGGCTCCTAACAGAGAAGGGGAGAATGTTAATGGAGGGGGGGGGGAGATGCAACTCAGGCAGGAGATCCAACCACAACTGGTCATGCCATGAGACGATTTGCTTCCCACAAGGGACATTGCTGGAGATCTGAGGGTGGATTCTGTGGAGGGGAGGGACCTCAGCGGGGTATAATGCCACAGAGTCCCTCCCCTCCACAAACCCTGCCCTCCATAGGCTCAAACACCCCCCCCCAATCTTCAGGTATTTCCCAACCTGGAACTGGCTACCCTGTTGCCAACCCATCTGGGGATAGGTGGGTGGCAACCGATGAAAGGGCCTTCTCTGTTGTAGAAGAAGAAGAAGAAGAGATTGGATTTATATCCCGCCTTTCACTCGGAGTCTCAGAGCGGCTTACAAGCTCCTTTCCCTTCCCCTCCCCACAACAGGCACCGTGAGGTAAAAGAAGAAGAAGAAGAGAGTGGATTTATACCCCGCCCTTCACTACCCAAAGGTGTCTCAGGGTGGCTTACAATCTCCTTTCCCTTCCCCTCCCCACAACAGACACCCTGTGAGGTAAAAGAAGAAGAAGAAGAGATTGGATTTATACCCAGCCCTTCACTACCCAAAGGTGTTTCAGAGCGGCTGACAAACTCCTTTCCCTTCCCCTCTTCGGCTTGGAAACGGAAATGAGCACCACACCCTAGAGTCGTATTCGACTGGCTTTCGAGCAAGGGAAACCTTTACCTTACTGTTTAAGTTTCAACAGTATTTTTTTTTTTTTAATGATCGGCATTAGAAGCCACACCTTAAGAAGCACACTTTGTCTCTCCTAATGTGTTGTGCTGTTGTCAAGCCATAATATCTCTTCTTCTAATTTAAAGATTTGTGCTCTCAGGTCCGATAATGTACCAGATATTTCACTTCTATCTTTTTACCTTCTTTGCCAGTGTTTTGTGTGTGTGTGTGTGTGTGGGGGGGGAGTTTCATCTACTGTTACAAGGTTAAGCTCACAGAGCCAATTCACCCCCCCAGGGGAGAATCGATATACTTGCTAATATCAGCAAACATATTTCACCAGTGTAACAACTTTGTTAACTTTGGTCCAAACACAAGAGAAATTGAATGTGACTCCATGTCCCCGAATGTCATCCAGATTGCCCCTGAAGATATACTTGGGGGTTTCTGTGCTGGAGAAATGGTTTTTATTGCTTAACATTTTTTTAATAATTGCCTCCAATTTCCAAGTGTTTGTTATGGCCCACGGCCCAAATAAACCAAACCGAATAAAGCGCTCTTTCTTGGAAAGCTAGATTAACTTGTCTTCCATCTTGTTCTTCTCTCTGAAACGATGAACCCACGTTTGTTTCAGTGGATTGGTGAGGCAGAATTCAAACTGGGTTGCCAATCTCCAGGTGGAGAACCAATCTGTCGAATGAGAGAACGGATGGCATTTTTGCTGCTTATGAAAATAATAACTCTTGAGCATTGGTTCCGTTGATAATTCACAACCTGGAAGAAGGCTATGAAAGATGTAGAAAATCCTGGATGCATGTAGTCGCTGATAGCATCTCCATTATCTATTGAATGTTGTAATCGGAGCCAGTTTGGTGTAGTGGTTAAGTGTGCGGACTCTAATCTGGGAGAACTGAGTTTGATTCCCCACTCCTCCACTTGCAGCTGCTGGATGACCTTGGGCAAGCCATAGTTCTGACAAGAGCTGTCCTTGAAAGGGCAGTTTCTCTCAGAGCTCTCTCAGCCCCAATTACCTCCCACCGTGTCTGTGGTGGGGAGGGTAAGGGAAAGGAGTTTATAAGTCGCTCTGAGACTCTGAGTGAAGGGCGGGGTATAAATCCAATCTCCTCCTCCTCCTCCTCCTCCTCCTCTTCTTCTACACTGTCTATGGTTAAATAATCAGAGGAACTCCAAATAAACACCTTTTTTGGCTGCTTTTACAAGCTTCGGAATAGGTGTTCCTTTGTTCCTTTCTTATGAAACTTTATAGCTTTTTTTTTTAGTTTTATAATGAATTTTATTAGAAGATAAGTCAAGTATACATAAACAAGAATACTGTTTAAACATTAATACAAACTGTAAGTGCAGATACATATATCACATTGCCATCTATTAACTTGTCATCAGAATCATCCTATGACCATGTCCTTGTCACTTTCTTATGGTTTTCCAATTGTTCTACTATTCCTAAAGTAACAACGTATAATAAATCCAGATACATTATAGAAAGACCTCAAAAGTAATGTATGATAGTGCTCGCTTTATAGCTTTGAATAATTGGAAACCTATAACTTTTGAGTAATTGCTTGTAAATTTATATTGTTGGGATTTCATAGGCTATACGATTGTAAATTCTAATAATTAGTATGCAGTAAATGTTTTGTGCATGGTGTTACTTTGTTACTTGTAATCTTTTCACACCGTGGCTGAAGATCTCCTGGGATTACAATTGACCTCCAAACAACAGAGATCAGCTCCCCTGGAGAGAACAGCCTCTTTGGAAGGTGGACTCTACCGCATTATACCCCATGGAAGTCTCTCCCCTCCCCAAACCCTGCCCACCTCCAAAATCTCCAGGTATTTTTCAGGGCAGAGATGGCAACCTTAAGGATTCAATGTTCCTCAAAATATCCTACACAGCAGTTGCATAACCACCCCTTCCTGCAGAGGAGGCTGAAGTTGGTTCCTTATTCGCACTTCCTTATTCATTCCTTATTCGTTACTTATTCGTGTAGTCATTCAGAAACACTAGGGGCATCACTGTATGTCACCTTGCAGGCTCAGTCCCCAGAGCATGGGGATGTGTCATTTGGGGTGGTCCAAAGATTATTTTGGGGTGCAGCCTGGCTCCAGTGTTTGCCTGTGTGATTGTCCTAGGGGCACTGCACTTTGGAGCAGCTGGCACCAGAACCATGCTTTCGCCCAGCACACAGAATGTGTCCCCTCGAAGGGGAGAGTCCTGTGAAAGTGGGGGTATATGATACGTGGTGGTCTGACCTTATTTTTGGGTTCAGAGCTTTCCAACTCACTCTCCCTAGTGTTTCTGAATGACTACACGAATAAGTAACGAATAAGTAACGAATAAGTAACGAATAAGTAACGAATAAGTAACGAATAAGTAACGAATAAGGAAGTGCAAATAAGGAACCAACTTCAGGCTCTTTTCCTGCAGCTGGTTTCTTTTCAGGAAGAAAGTTAGTCTCTCTTCTAAAAAACTTACAAAATTTCCACAAGATGCACATGGACCCACAGGGGATATTGATCCCCTCCTTTCAAGCTTAATGTTGATCCTTGCATCCCTGTTTCCTTCAAATCCCTTCTCAAAGCTCCGCTGCACCGTGAAGGCATGGCTTAAACCTCCAATATTTGTGCATAACTCAAACAAAATCTACGGATGGTTCAATACCAGTCATTTCCAGTTAGTCTCCATCCAACAAAGCTTCAGACAGTGTAAGACGGTTGTAATCAGTGTGGAACTTATCCTGTGGAGTTCCACATGGCGCAAATCTATCCCCCATGCTTTTCAATCACTAGGTAGAGCCCTTAGGACAAATCATGCATAGCTTTGGGGTTGGATGTCATCAATTGGAAGATGATCCCCAGGTCCAGATATCCTTATCCAAATCCACTGGTGATGTGATAGAGGTCCTAAACTGCTGCCTGGCTGCTGGGGTAAACTGGCTAAGGGTGAACAAACTGAAACTAAATCCTGGAAAGACAGAGGTAACACTAAATTAGAACCAGTTTGGTATAGTGGTTAAGAGTGCGGACTCTAATCTGGGAGAACCGGGTTTGATTCCCCACTCCTCCACATGCTGCTACCGCCGTGACCTTGGGTCAGTCATAAATACTTTCAGAACTGTTCTCTTCTCTCAAGGGCAGTTCTCGAGAGAGCTCTCTCGGCCCCACCTACTTCACAGGGTGTCTGTTGTGGGGAGGGGAAAGGAAGGGATTGTAAACTATTCTGATACTCCTTTGGGTAGTGAAGGGTGGGGTATATATCCAATTTCCTCCTCCTCCTCTTCTTTTTCTTCTTCTTAAATGAGAGGGTGGAGGTCTTGAAGGACATTGTGCTCCCCACTTTTGATGGAGTTCAGCTGACCCTTGCTGACTCGGCTAAGAGCTTTGGGGTTATATTGGACCCAACGTTCTTACTGGAGAAGCAAGTTAAATGCAGTTGTACAAAAGGCTTGAAAGATGGCCCCTTACCTTGTTAAGGTTGATCTGTCCACCTGGATCCACACTACAGTAATATCAAAACTAGACTACTGCAATTGCACTGTACATTCGTCTCCCCTCAAAATCAATTCAGAAACTCGAGCTGGTGCAGAATGCGGCAGCTCAGTTATTATCGGGAGCTAGATGGAGCATGCATATTATCCTCATTCTTCAATTACTCCACTGGCTGCCCAACAATTACCTGGCTCAATTTAAGGTATTGACTATCACACAGAGATGGGGTATGCAATTTTTTTAATTGGTACTTTTTCGGTTCGGGGCTATTGGGACCGGAAAAAATTCGGTATTTCTGAAAACCCCCAAATCCCAATGCTAGTATGGTATTTGGATCCCGGGTTTTTTTGGAAATCTCAAATTTTGAGGGGTCCAATAGACGCGAGAAGAAAAATACTGGCTTTTCCAGGTATGTTTTCGGCTCAGGGAGATCCAAATGCACACCCCTAGCAGGGAACTGCTCATGTTGGCAGCAGAGGACAGGACTTGCAATAGTGGATTGAAATTATGGGTGGAAAGGTACCAGCTGGATATCCGGGGGGGGGGGATTTGCAGTAAGAGTAGTGCAGCAGTAGAATTGGCTCCCTAGAGAGGTGGCAGTTTCCAAGCAGCGGCTGGATGAGCACTTGGCAGCAGGGTTAATTTCCTGCCAAAGCGCAGCGGAGCAACACTCCGGCAGTAAGGAGCCCAGGGGTGCCCCCGCCACCTGGGGGAATTTAAATGCCTTTCTTTCCCTTCTGGGGAAAGGGAAAGAAAGACATTTTAAACATGCCTGGGTTCCCTGCCCAATCTTCTCTAGGTGCCCTGGGAGAAATCGGGCAGGGAATCCAGGCATGTCAGCTTGCCCGCCCTTCCCGTGCCTCCTCCAGCCAGCCTGCCATGGTGTGTTGGCTGGGGAGGGGAAAGGGAGGCAGGCAGACATGTCCCCCTTTCCCTCTGAGCCTTTCTGCTTTTGTGGAGAAACTCAGGGAAGTGGGGGGGGGGGTTAAATGCCTTTCTTTCCCTTCCCCAGATGGGAAAGGGAAAGAAAGGCATTTTAAACATGCCTGGGTTCCCTGCCCGATCTTGAGAAGGTGAGGCAGGGAACCCAGGCATGCTTGCATGCCCGCCCTTTGTCAGGGGGTGTGGCATATGCAAATGAGCTATGCAAATGAGCTCCTGCACCTCTTTTTCTATACCAAATGACCCCTACTTGTCAGTGATGCTTTTGGCTGATTCTGCATTGAGCAGGGGATTAGACTGGATGGCCTATATGGACCCATCCAGCTGTATGATCCTATGGTTTGACCAATGTGACACTGCAAACCTAGGACCATAGCAACCACCTGCACCAAAACCGCAACACACAACTAAAAAACAACAACACAAAAGAGCCCTTTAATGTTACCTATTAGAGCCCTTAGAAAGCGGAAGAGATGGGCGAAAATTAGGAACAGATTATGTCCTGCAATTCTCTCTGACCCTGCTGACTTATTGTGTCCCCGTCTGCCGCTCGGGTATCACAACAGATGTATTAT
>NW_015160845.1:985235-1025410 GCF_001447785.1 Gekko japonicus | reverse complement strand
ACACACTTATTAACAACCTCATTTCACATTTCCTTTGCCCAACGCTGCCATCAGCAACAAGTTATTATATGTCTTCGTCGGCCTGTGTCCCTATTGATTCGTCAGCAGCCTTACTCCAGAGACATTATCTTTCTTTTAAATCATTCAGTTTGTTCCAAAATAGCTGCGTATTTTTCGTATTTCACATTAGCCATTTACCAAGGTCCTCTTTAACCTGGACACCCTCCCATTTTACCAACACAGTGATTTGTTTTTGTTTCATTGCTGCCTGACACAAAAGATACTCTGGGCTGGGTCCAGACAGCCTTTTTGAAATAGTTCTTTAATACCCTGCTTTTCTCTGCGTTACAATCACATTCCCTTCCTCTTCCCACAACAGGCACCTTGAAAGGAAGGTAGGGCTGAGTGAGGACTGTAACTGGCCCAAGGTCACCCAGAAGGCCTCGTATGGAGAAGTGGGGACTCCAACCTGGTCCTCCAGACTAGAGTCTGCCACTCTTAACCACGACACCATGCTGGATCTCAACCACACCCAGCTCCCGTCCTTACTAGTTCTGGTCACCACACCTTAAAAAGGATATTATAGCTTTGGAAAAAGTGCAGAAAAGGGCAACTAGAATGGTAAAAGGGGTTGGAACACTTTCCCTATGAGGAAAGGTTAAAGCGCTTAGGGCTCTTTAGCTTGGAGAAAAGACGACTGAGGAGTGACATGATCGAGGTTTATAAGATTATGCATGGGAAAGAGCAGGTAGAGAAAGAGGTACTTTTCTCCCTTTCTCACAGTACAAGAACTCGTGGGCACTCCATGAAATTGCTGAGCGGTCGGGTTAGAATGGATAAAAGGAAGTACTTCTTCACCCAAAGAGTGATTAACACTTGGAATTCACTGCTACAGGAAGTGGTGGCGGCTACAAGCATGGACGGCTTCAAAAGGGAATTAGATAAGCATGTGGAGCAGAGGTCCATCAGTGGCTATTAGCCACAAGGTATAGATAGGGACTCTGGGGCAAGTGATGCTCTGTCATCTTGGTGCTTGGGGGGGGGGTCATCAGTGGGAGGGCTTCTAATGTCCTGGCCCCACTGGTGGACCTCCTGATGGCACTGGTATTTCTGGCCACTGTGTGATACAGAGTGTTGGACTGGATGGGCCTTTGGCCTGATCCAACATTGGCGTCTCTTATTTTCTTATGTTCTTACTATGGTCCCAGTCCCACATTGCTTTTGACCATGTCAGTCCTATTGTCCCCAACCCAGACCAACGACAGTAATAACAACAGCAACAACAACCACATGGTAAGGGCAATCGACATGTGGGCAGTCCCAGTTCTAAGATACACAGCTGGGATTATCGATTGGGAACAAACAGAATTAGAAGCAATAGATAGCAAAACTCACAAGATAACGATGACGCATCACTCACAACATCCTATAAGCCATGTTGATCATCTCTACTTACCAAGAAAATTAGGAGGAAGAGGTCTCTTGAAAGTTAAGAAAGCAGGGACTGTTTCTCAGGGGTAGAGCCTCTGCTTCGCATGCAGAAGGTCCGAGGTTCAATCCCCAGCATCTTCACTTAAAACTGTTTGGGTGGTAAGTGAAGTGAAAGACCTCTCTGCCTGAGACCCTGGAGGGCCACTGCCAGACTGAGTAGACAATACTGACCTAGAATCATAGAATGTTAGAGTTGGAAGGGACCTTGCAGGTCATCTAGTCCAACCCCCTGCACTCTGCAGGAGCATAGCCGAAAGATAGCCCTACAACATACCCGAAAGATGGTCGTCCAGCCTCCGCTTGAAAACGTCCAGCGAAGGAGCATCCACAACCTCCCGAGGAAGTCTGTTCCACTGCTCAACCACTCTTACACTTAGGAAGTTTCTCCTGATATTTAGCCGGTAACGACTCCCTTGTCACTTCCACCTATTAGACCTAGTCTTGCAATCTGGAGCAAGAGAGACTAGATCTGCTCCATCTTCTACATGACAGCCCTTCAAATACTTGAAGACTGCAATCATGTCCCCTCTAAGCCTTCTCTTTCTCAGGCTAATCGTACCCAACTCTTTCAGCCTTTCCTCATAAGACTTGGATTCCAACCCTCTCACCATCCTGGTTGCCCTCTTCTGGACACGCTCGAGCTTGTCAACATCCTTCCTAAAATGTGGTGCCCAAAACTGGACACAGGACTCCAGGTGAGGCCTGACCATGGCAGAATAGAGCGGAACTAACACCTCCCGTGATCTGGACACAATGCTTCTGTTAACGCATCCCAAGATTGCAGTTGCTTTCTTCGCGGTCACATCGCACTGCAGGCTCCTGTTTAGCCTGTGATGGACCAAGAGCCTGATTCAGTATAAGGCAGCTTCATATACATGTTCAGTTGAAGAAGGAAAATGAGCACAGCAAAGAAAAACTTCTACGTGAAAGGTACAAGGCAGACTTATTCAAGTTTACAGAAATGAAAGAAGACTGAAATCAAAATTCACTTTGACAACCGGAAACAAAAAGCACTTGAGAACAAAGCCGATATATATACCGGGAAGTGGCTCCAAAATTTGGACTAGAAGAAAGAAACGGAAGGACTCATTCGAGCTGCACAAGAGCAGGCACTTGAAATGAAAAGGTATGAAAGCCAAGATTCAGAAGACCAGTGAGAACAATAAATGTCAGCTTTGCAAGACAAAGGATGAAAAAGTCAACCACACGCTCAGTGCCTGCAGGAAAACTGTTCAAATTGACTATAAAGAATGTCCCGGGAGAGTTGCAGCTATGTTGCGCTGGAATCTTTGCAGGAAGTATGGCTTACCAGTAGTCAGAAATCCAGGGGAGCACAAACCAGACAAGATCATGGAGGGTGCTGAAACAGAGATTCTTTGGTACTTTTGATTGCAAACAGATAAACACCTGGAGCATAACACCCCTGATATCAAATCTGTAGGGAAAAAAAATCAGAAATAGGATTTGGATCATTGACACTGCAATCCCAGGAGATAGCAAATAGAAAAGAAAGAACAGGAGAAGACCACAAAATACCAAGACCTACAAATAGTGTTAGAGCACCTCTGGGAGAAGGTGACCATCATGCCAGTTGTCACTGGAACCCTTGGAGATGCCTAGAAGTTTCAAGTTACACCTGGACATTCTGGACATTGAGCAAGTAACACCAGCTCATCTCCAGAAGACATGCTGCGATCATACGCACAATTAGACCCGACATAGATGCAAATACCGGGCGGATTTAAAGGGCGTGATCAGACAACAACATCTGGGAAGTGCCCCACAGCCATTGGCAACCTATTCTGCTCCGCCACAGAAGTGGAGTTAAAAGACATCAGGGAAAAACCCGGTAGTAAACGGGTTGCGACAGGCCACGGATGGAATTTCCCGTGTCTGATCGCTCCAGTGCACTCTCATGGCGTTGGGATGGTCTGATCAGGCCATCCCGACTCTGTGCCGTTGTTTCTTCCCCCCTTCACAGTATGCACATCATTGCAAACTCCATAGGGAGCTCTTGGTGTGGAGGTGCAATTCATCGATCCCTCGGTTAAGCACATCGGGAAAAATGGCACACAGAAAAAAAAAAGACTCTCCCACAGTTGCGTCTGATCACGCACTGACGGACTGCACCCGCAGCTTCAAAGGGAGGTGTGATTGTGCAACTGTGGGTCAAATTCCTCCAAAAGAAACAGCCTCGCTTCCCCCCCCCCATTTTTTTCCCCTGGTACGTGTGACCACAATCACAGTGTTGCTTGGAACAACAAGAATCCTGCAAAGGTACACCTGCAATTTCCAAGAACTTGGCTAGATCTCAAATTACAAAACACCATCTGCCAGTCAAATATCTAACTGTGACCATTCATAATAATAGCAGGGGAGGAAAGAGTTGTCCCCTCCATTCTCCTCTTTGATAAGGCTGGATTTGCAAATAAAGTTGTTGAAAATAAATATAGGGAAAAAAACATAATTGAACCCTCAATTGCTTTCTTCCCTATCACTGAAAAGCCATGAATAGTTTTGCTTTCAAACACTCCAACCCCTCGATCACTCCAATTGCTCCCTTCAGTCTCTTTTGCAGCTCTCTTTGACATCCTATTTGAGATGGGCAGACCCAAACGGTATATGGGATTTGTTAGCCGGGGACTGGGCCCATCGACTCTGTAATTAGCTGAATGTCTGATCTTCTTCTAATGGTTTTCCTTACAAAGACAACATCCGTCAAACCAAAACAAGACATGAAAGGTGTTCCTCTTATTTTTTCCAAAATGCCCTTCAAAAAAGAAATCTCAAAAGGACAGATGCATTCAAAAGCATCCCTTTAGAGCATCAAAAATAAGAGAAAGCAGATGCCTGAATCGATAAGAGAATCGATTTACAACAAAAAAAAAACCCTAAGAGCTTTGAAAATCCTCCTTGCATGCTAGTTCAAGTAGCCCAAGGCTGACGGAACTGGTGGCCAGTGAAAGAATGTTCTGGACAGGAGCCAGGGCAATGCAAATGGCCCATTTTGTTGGAGGCTGACTGTCACTTATGCAGCCTATTAGGAAAGTCAACCACCGGGGCTACTGATAAGGGGGGCACGGTCAATTAAACTCCCCTGAAGACTGACTGTGGAGCCTGGAGGCCAAAAGCTTCCTTTCTGAGAGAAGTTGCCAGCGAAGGCTGCAGACCTGACAGCTGACACTACAAACGGAAAGACGACTCAGTTAAATTGGAACAGAATAACTCGGCATCGGATTAGAACCTAAGAGAAGCCATGTTGGATCAGGCCAACGGCCCCTCCAGTCCAACACTCTGTGTCACACAGTGCCCAAAACCCAGGGGCCATCAGGAGGTCCCCCAGCAGGGCCAGAACTCTAGAAGCCCTCCCACTGTTGCCCCCCCCCCCAAGCACCAAGAAGACAGAGCACCACTGCCCTAGACAAAGTGTTCCATCTGTACCTTGTGGCTAATAGCCACTAAGAACTTAAAATAATTCATAAGAACATAAGAACATAAGAGATGCCAATGTTGGATCAGGCCAAAGGCCCATCCAGTCCAACACTCTGTATCACACAGTGGCCAGAAATACCAGTGCTATCAGGAGGTCCACCAGTGGGGCCAGGACATTAGAAGCCCTCCCACTGTTGACCCCCCCCAAGCACCAAGAAGACAGAGCATCAGTGTTCCCTCTAAACTGAGTTAGTGTGAGCTAGCTCACAGTTTTTTAGCCTCTGGCTCACACATTTTTGTCTTAGCTCAAGAAGGATGGCTCCAGAGCAAACTCATTTATGCAGCAGCCAATTTGCTCGCTCACAACTTTAATGCCGGTAGCTCACAAAGTAGAATTTTTGCTCACAAGACGCCACATCTTAGAGGGAGCATTGCAGAGCATCCCTTGCCCCAGAGCCCCTATCTATACCTTGTGGCTAATAGCCACTGATGGACCTCTGCTCCATATGCTTATCTAATTCCCTTTTGAAGCCGTCCATGCTTGTAGCCGCCACCACTTCCTGTGGCAGTGAATTCCAAGTGTTAATCACTCTTTGGGTGAAGAAATACTTCCTTTTATCTGTTCTAACCCGATCATGTTGGATCAGGCCAATGGCCCCTCCAGTCCAACACTCTGTGTCACACAGTGTCCCAAACCCAGGTGCCATCAAGGAAGTCCACCAGTGGGGCCAGAAGTCCAGAAGCCCCCCTCAACTGTTGCCTCCCTAAGCACCAAGAATACAGAGCATCACTGCCCCAGACATAGCTTTCCATCTGTACCTTATGGCTAATACCCACTGATGGACCTATTCTCCATATGTTTATCCAATCCCCTCTTGAAGCTGCCTATGCTTGTAGCTGCCACCCCCTCCTGTGGCAGTGATTGTGCTGTCATTGTCTGGAAAAATCAACGGCATGGTTTGGTGGCGGTAGCCATTGAAACAGATGGCACACAACTGAGTGTCAAAACTGAAATGTGAGGTTTTCTTGAATTGAACTTTCTGCATCATTTCATCCCAGAGAGAAGCTATCGCATGACAGGCGAACACTTAAAAATAAAAGACGGCACTGCAATTATAAGCAAAAAGGGCATAAGGGACATTCAAACAGACCTTGCAGATCTTTGTAAGGCCAGAGCAAAGTAGCGCTGGTTGTACAGGTCTTCCTAAGAGCAGTCCGTAATAGTCTGATGAATGTATTAATCAAAGAGATACAGAGTTTGCATTTTGCAAGCCTGTGAGGCAAAGCACCCTTGGCAATCCCCCGAAGGGTCAATGTGAAAGGTAATAGGCGCAGAGCCAGATTGGTGTAGTGGTTAAGTCTGCGGACTCTAATCTGGGAGAACCGGGTTTGATTCCCCCCTCCTCCACTTGCACCTGCTGATGTGACCTTGGGTCAGTCACAAGCTCTGGCACAGCTGTCCTTGAAAAAGAGCAGTTTGTGTCAGAGTTCTCTCAGCCCCGCCCACCTCACAGGGTGTCTGTTGTGGGGAGGGGAAGGGAAAGGAGTTTGTAAGCCGCTCTGAGACTCCGAGTGAAGGGCGGGGTATAAATCCAATCTCTTCTTCTTCTTCTTCATTCCATTCTGCCGGTATGACTAATTGGTGTCTCGGCCTACATAGCCCGTATCATCTTCAAGGCCAGAGTGGAAAAGTAGTGATTAGCTTTTCATGGGAACCTTCAGCCCACAGGATGGGAGAGAGGAGATCGGGAGTGATGACGTAATTTTCTAGAGGGTTCCAGCAAGACTGCGTGCTGATTGGATGACATCATCACCTGATGCTGCTTGACCAAAAAATTACAATTGAGCTAAGGACCTGGAGATGAAATTGAGCAAACTCTGGAGGACGGCGGAACACAGGAGGGCCTGGCATGATGTGGTCCATGGGGTCGCGAAGAGTCGGACTCGACTGTGCGACTGAACAACAAGAAGGACCTGGAAAAGAGAGCTAGCTTGAATACTGATGGACTGAAGGCCTGGGCTACGATATGCTTATATCGCAATCGATAGCAAGGTAGAGAACGCCTCAGCTGTGGCCTTCGATTCTTGGATTTAAGGTTTATGCCATCTAACACAGGTCTTGGAAACGTGTTAGACAGTTAAGCTAGTTTTCCTTGTTTTTTCTGCTGCATGACCTCAGAGCATTGTGTTGCCAGTAGAATGAACCTTTGCTTTGACAGAAATTAAATAAAACCTTAATTGAAAGAAAAGCTTGGCTACTTGTGTGCAACAGCCCCGGGGTTCAGCTTTGGACTTCTTGACAATGCCTCTCACTGTGTACTAAGCTGCCACCTAATCTACCACCTCCCATGGCAGGATGGTTAAAGCATCTGAAAGTGGATATATTGGTTGGTTCCATCTTCAGAATTTACAGCTAGGACTGCCAGGTGAGAACAGGGTTGCCCGGCTGAGCCTTGAAACCAGCAGGAGGGTTTTGGGTGAGGACATAGGGGTATGCGATGTCAGCTGCATCACTACATCACTTCCAGGAATAAAACAACAGATGTGACATACAGTAGCTCTGGGAACTAATGGAAACTCTATGGTTTTACCACAGAGGTCACAGCGATTCCTAGAGCTATCCCACCTCACTTCCAGGTTTCCCCAGGAAGTGATGTAGAGAGGCCAACAACATGTACTCACCCACAACCCTCCTGCTGGTTGCCTGGCAACCCTAATTACAGCCTTAGCTCCCACTGTCAACTCCTCCACATCCCAAACTGTTGATGATTCAAACAGCTCACTATGCTATGTTATGCCCCACCCATTCCTTGTAATGGAGTCAGACCTAATGTACCCATACTCCATTTTAAAGAGGCCCAAATGTCCCATGCTGAAGCATCTAGAATGATCGGGGGATATTGGACTATACGTGTACCAAATTTCAGCTGGCTGCTGGGGAAGTAATTTGTGTTACCATAAGAATGATATGTCAATGAGGCAGTAGCTTTCTGTGGTATTTTAGGAGGATCAGATCTCCATGGATACCTTTGGCAACTCCGCTACCTTAAATCCACTGAAGATGCTAGCAACTGAAGATGGTAAACAAGCAAAGCATGTCCTCTGTCCTGGTTAGAGAGGAAGCCAAATTTCAAAAGCTAGCTGGTTCAATTGTTATACTTTCATTTAGCTCAAGTTTCTCCTTGTGTTATTCTTGCCTTCTTTTCTCTTTGCCTTCTTTTCTCTTTCCTCACATCTAATTTTCTTCAACAAAATAATGCATTTTTTCTCAGTTGTAGTGGTCAACAACAGTAACAGCACACTAAACAATTCACAAAGTTACTTAGAGAAATGACCAGGAATTATGGTCTATACTACTGTGTATAGCTTGCTGTAACTTTGGATCCTACTTTGGAATTTCGCATTATTTAATGTGTCATGTTAATAGTTGGGCTTTGTTTCAATTCTGTTTTTAGACTTCGGGTTGGTTCAATAACCCTATTGCATTTGTTATGGAATGTGCCATCCCACTGATGATATTGACTCACTCTGTGTAAGAGCATAAGACGAGCCCTGCTGGATCAGACCAGGGGTCCATCTAGTCCTGCATCCTGTCTCACACAGTGGCCGACCAGTCCCTCTGGAGGGCTAACAACTGGGAAGAGAGGCCAAGTCCTTCCCGTGATAAGAATGTTAGAAGAGCCCTGCTGGATCAGACCAATGGTCCATCTAGTACAGCATCCTGTCTCACACAGAAGCCAACCAGTTCCTCTGGATGGCCAACAACAGGGCATAAGAACCTAAGAGAAGCCACGTTGGATCAGGCCAATGGTCCATCTAGTCCAATACTCTGTGTCACACAGTGGCCCAAACCCAGGTGTCATCAGAAGGTCCACCAGTGGGGCCAGAACTCCAGAAGCTCTCCCACTGTGGCCCCCCAAGCACCAAGGATACAGAGCATCACTGCCCCAAACATAGTGTTCTATCTATAGCTTGTGGCTAATAGCTGTTAGCCAAATTGCCTTGTGGGGAATATGAATAATAAAATATAGGATTGGACATGTGTATATTGGAGTTCCACTTATCCAAATCCCAGATATAGACATTGAGACTAGATCTTAAAAAGCAGTGATTTTTTTTACTAAAGGATTATCATACATACAAACATAAAACCAAGCATTCACACACACAATACAGAACTAAGAAAGCAGAGGTGATTGACAGTTCATAGAGGGGTCAGTTATGGGGTGATGCTACCTGTCCAGACGTGCAGAGGTCCATGAAGAAAGGATTATGGCCTAAACCCAGAGGTTTAGGGGTGGACTGCCATTTGGCATCAGAGCAGTGGCACACGGTCTGGGGCTATGTGCCTGGATGGTTATAAACACTAGAAAACAAGGCAGACCTATGGAAGGCCTTGGGGGCTGGTCTCAGGTGAGAACAACAGCTTACCTGGACCAATGATGAGTCCCAGGGCTGCGTGGCATCAGGATGGGAAAGGCCTGAATGTGACCAATGAAGTTCCAGAGAGGCAGAGTCAGGCTTAACAAAAGCCTTGATTTAGCCAGCTGCTGGGTGGCTAGTTGAATGGGTTTTCTGACCACTAATGGTCCTGCCAAGGCAGTTGAATAGGTTCCCAGATACAGACAAAAGATGGGAGATGGGTCCCTGATTAGATTGCTAAGCATTTGACTGATTGATTGGTTTATCTCAGTATCCTGAGGGATGGAGCCAGGAAGGACAAAGAACTCACACATAGACACAGGACCACACAAAAGGGCTGAGTGAGGTACTGGAGAGAAGAGGACTATTTGCCAGGTGGTCTCTGGATAGCCTTTAGAAATGTAGATATTTTAACAGTGGAACCCATTGTCATTCCATAAGTATACCTCTGCTGGGTGGAGGGGGAAGAGTGGAAGTTTGCTCTGAGGTTGCCTTATGAAACCTGAAAATGGAGAGCCCTTTTTCAGAGCTGTGGCTAGCTCTGTGTTTCAGAAGGAGGAGTGCCTTCCTTGGCCTGAGTTTTGTGGGTCTCTGGGTCAGGTTTGAAGCCCCTGCTATTGGGGCTCCCTGAGAATAAAAGCAACATAGCAACATAGCCACTGATGGAACTCTGCTCCATAGAGGGTGAGGCCTTCCCTTGATGTTGCCTCCTGTAATCCACCTTGAGACCAAGGGTGCATTCAGACAAGCCGTTTAGTCCGCTTTCGGCAAACTTCAGTAACAGATTTTATATCCATGTTCACCCACCCAACATCTGTGCACCGTCCCCAGCCGTCGCTTTCCGGCTCAAATCCCCTTTAAAAGGGAGTATTTTGTTACCAGGTCCTCAAGTGCTGTTTTCCTGATTCTCCGGTTCTAGCCGCACTTTTCTGACGTCTGATCGCTCCTGCGGTGTCGAGCCACTTCCGCTCGGAAGCCCGAGGCTTCCGCTCTTCGCTCGCCATTTTATTTTAGCATCAGCGGTATGCGCACAGGCGGAGCTCCGCCCCACCGTTATTAAAAACAATGTTTAAACGGTGCCAAGTTTTGTTGGTTAGACGAGTTTGGGGTCTCACGGAGGCCAGTTTTGGGGTAAAAGTTTAAAGGGAAGTGTTCCTTTCAAGTTTAAAGGGAAGTGTTCCTTTCAAGTTTAAAGGGAAGTGTTCCTTTCAAGTTTAAAGGGAAGTGTTCCTTTCAAGTTTAAAGGGAAGTGTTCCTTTCAAGTTTAAAGGGAAGTGTTACAGCAGTTGGGTTGAAGTGGAAATCGCTGTTCTGCACACGCGTGAAAAATTTTAATTCTACAGATGGCCGCCTGTGCGCATGCCCAAACTGAAAGAAAAAAACCCACCGATGCACGCTCCTGCGTGTGGACGGCGGGGAGCGATGTGGCTGCGCAGCGATCCGGAAAAAGGAGGTAAGTGTGATCACGATTCTCCAAGTTAAAAAAAAAAACATGCATCAGGACCGGAGCAATTTAAACGGCTCCCAGAATGCCATCTGACCGCACCCCAAGTCAGAAAGGTGGGCTATAAATAACACAAACAAACAAACTCTGTTCACCCCTAGGACTCCATGGTCTAAACCACATTGCTTTCTGGCTTACTCCAACAAATTTAGGTTAGGTGCTAGTCACACAACCGGGGCCAGTTCCAAATTTTGGGGGGCCCTGGGCAGACATGGTTGACTTCTGGTGACCCCTAGTGGGGCTTGAATTGTTTCAGAGACCTTGTTATTGACTAAATCTAAATCTGGGGAGGTGGGAAATGAGAGGTCCCCCCCCCCAAGAGAATAAAAAAGTGACTTCCATTTCACAACCAACCTCCTTTAGGTTGTGTGTTTTCAACAAGGTCTTAAATGATCCTCTCTCTCTCTCCCGGATCCTAAGCCTGCCTCTCCTCCTACAAGGAATGCTCAAAACTGTATGTTTTAGGAGGCCGCAGACCCAGGTTTTCTGGTAGACCTCTCTCGCCCTCTCTGGAAATAATGGGCTGGGCCCCCCTCTTCCAGAGGTGGGACTATCCACCAGTATGAGGTGCCTTCCCAATGCAAGAGGCTATTTTGCACTTCAGCTGGGGAAATGCTCCTTGCATTGGGCAAAAAGTGTCGCTGTCCTTGGGATCCAACACGTTGTTTGGATGCGGGCAAAAGGCCCTGGCGGTTTGAAAGCAATCCGTGTTTCATAGTGCAGGCATGTCCCAAGAAGTGCAGGATCTGGAATCTTTATTTATTTAAGTGACTGCCTCTGTGTCCAAAGCCCTGGTATTCCTTGGAGGTCTCCCTTCCAAGTTCTTGCCGGGGTCGGCCCTGCTTAGCTTCCGAGATCTGACGAGATCGGGCTTGCCTGGGCTACCCAGGTCAGGGTGACTCCACTGGAATTTTAAGCTGTCATGGAAGTCCTTCAGAAAGTCAGCTGAGGCAGGGGGTTGTCCACTGCCACTTCAACGAGGGTCAGAATCTGTCTACTGCAGCTGCTTCATCCCTCTCTTTCTCGAAGGCTCTCGGGGTTTCTTCCTCCCCTATTTAAACCTCATAATGATCTTGTTTGGAAGGGTTAGTCTGAGACGGGTCAAGATGGGTCACCTAGGCCCCGGTCAGACGTGCTGGAAAACGTGGGGTTGGGGGTTGGGAAGTGCGGCTATTTGCACCGTCGCATTCTGATGCACCATTATGTGATCAGACGAGACGGCGGCTTCCCTGCAGCAAAGAGGACGATGGGGAGAAAGCTGTGCGCTGGCGCGATCACACCCAGGGAGTCTACATGCAGCCCATGGCAAACCATGTGCCAGTAGGTCATCCCAGGTACTTTTCTAATGCACATCTTCGGCGGGACGCCACTGGTTTCCACGGGTGCGCTACGCCTCCCAGATATTCCGGTGTGATCGTGCCCGGATAATCCGCAGGATGATTGTGCCTTCAGCGCAGCAAATGCTCCATGTGAGCGGGGCCCATGTTAGTCTGTCTGTAGCAGTAAAAAAGAGCAAGAGGCCAGCAGTACCTTAAAGACTAACAAAATTTGTGGCAGAGGGTGAGCTTTCGTGAGTCACCGCTCACCTCTGGGGTATGAGCTTTCTTGAGCCACTGCTCACTTCTAAGGTATGAGCTTTCATGAGTAGGGCTGCCAAGTCCCCCTGGGGGGCGGAAATCCCCCCGCCCCAGAGGCCCGTTCCCCGATGCTGGGGAATCGGGCCCCGGGGGGAACCCCGCTCCAGTGTGCACGTCACAGGTAAGTGACGTTATGATGCCGGGCACGCTGAGGGCGGGGCCATGGCCATACAAGGGAAAACTCTATGTTTTTCCCTTGTATGGTCGTGGCCCCGCCCCCAACGTGCGGGAGTCCCCCGCCGGCAAGGTAAGTGCCACTTGGCAACCCTATTCATGAGTCACTGCTCACTTTGGGGTATAAGCCTTCGTGAGTCACTGCTCACTTCTTCAAATATTTCAGCTCTGACGAAGTGAGCAGTGACTCACAAAAGCGCGTACCCTGCCACAAATTTTGCCTGAGACAGCGAGAGGGATTGTTCCATGGCTGGCTTTTAATGAAGGAGTTCCGTTTTTCTTAGCTTTTAAAAAATTTATTATTTAATTAATTTATTTATTTATGCAATTTTTACCCCGCCCTCCCCACAACGTTAATAAAGATACTTATGAAAACAGAGTGCTTCTGTTAAGTATTCCTCCTTTCCAATATATATAGGGAGGGACACTCACATCTTGTTCTGGAAAGGAGGAATACTTAACACAAGCGCTTGATTTTCATAAGTATCTTTATTCATGTTGATTCGTGCTTTGAATTGTCTTGGAATGGATTTGGCCTTTTCTATGCAATATGCAATTTGAGTGTTGAAATTGCGACTTCGTTGTGCTTGAATTGACTTTACACTTTCTAATATATATTTTGTGAATTTGTCTTTCTTATTGTCCATGGTATTTTGTTTTGGCCTTTGCTGAATTTCGGACCAGCTGACCGTTCCCAGAATTCACACAATGAAACGATTCTGATGATGGTCATATTTATTTCTAAGGGCAGAAACAACTGTAAAAATAGAATTAAAGTCAAAGTTTTCTCTTCCGAACTAGGGCCACGTGGTATTAGAGTGCTGACTCTGTACACTCAGAAATTTTTGTTTCTCGTATAGGGTTGGATGCTTTTCTACTAGAAGGGTTTCCAAGTCTGAAAAATCATTGTCCAGTTTGGTGTAGTGGCTAGGAGCACAGACTCTAATCCAGGAGAACTGGGATTGATTCCCCACTTCTCCACAGGCAGCTGCTGGTGTGACCTTGGGGCAGTCACAAGTTCTCTCAGAGCTGTTCTCTCAAGAGCAGTCCTCGAAAGAGCTCTCTCAGCCCCACCTACCTCACAGGGTGTCTGTTGTGGGGAGGGGAAGGGAAAGGAGTTTGTAAGCCACTCTGAGACTCCTTCCGGTATTGAAGGGTGGGGTATAAATCCAATCTCTTCTTCTTCTTCAATAAAACATGACTTGCAACAGGTTGTTCAAGCATTTTTTAATTATTTACATTAGAAATTTTTGGGATCGACCATCTCCGAGTAGGATCCAGGGCCTACCTGAACGCATGACTTCAAAGCTGCCGCTGAGGTAAAAGTCCAAACATTTTTCTTAATTACAACAGAATCTCTCCTGATTCAGGAACAGACTGACCTCTATTTTCCAAACAACCAAATATTATACAAAAGGAACATGCGGCGAAGTCCTAAAAGAGCTGTCGTTTTTGCCAGGCAGGGCTTGAGCAGCGAGGCCATTGTTAAAGTCGGCACCAACCGAACAGGATGAGGTAGTTCACAGCAAGTCTTGTTTAATCCCATTACTATTTCCCGCCTTTTCTAGATCTTCCAGCATCAGCACTTGCGTCTTGTCCATCCAGTTCCCTTTCTGAGGTGGCCTTCCCGCCGCCACAGGATGCTGAGCCGTTTGTTGGGGGACAGCTGCTGGTAAAACGGCGTTGCTTTGCCCCCGCTGGGAATACATCTCCCGGGATATCGAGTCCCTGGAGCAAAGCTGAAACCTGAAGGCCGCCTGGAAACCCCTCCGGAAGTTCTCGTTGAAGAACCCATAGATGATGGGGTTGACGCTGCTGTTGAAGAAGGCCAACCAGTGGGCGAAAGGGTAGACGTAGATGTTGATGACTTGCAACTGCTCTTCGGTCAGGTCGGCATAGTCCGAGAGCATTGCCAAGGTCCACAGGGGCAGCCACGAGAGGATGAAAAGCAACGCCACAATGATAAGCATCTTGATGACCTTCTGCTTCTTCTTGTAAACCGAGTGGCGTTCTTGGCCGTGCTTCCCGGCGCTGGGGACCGCGGTATTGAAGAGGGTGATCCCTATCCGCGCATACATGATGACAATGAGAGAAAGGGGAGCCAGGTAGATGTTGGCGAAGAGCACCGTCGTGAAGATCTTTCTCTCTCATGTCCTGGTTGGGCCAGTCCTCCCGGCACCAGTATATCGGGCTGGTTTTGTTCCCATCACCGAGGATCACCCGGAAATGCTTCTCCTTCTCCACCTTCAACATCACTGCGGACGGGCACATGATGGCCACAGCCAAAACCCAGATGACCACAATGATGACGACGGCCGTCGATATGGTGAGCTTTTGCTTGAATGGGTAGACGATGGAACGGAACCTTGGATGAAGACAGAATGCACACGTTAATGTCTATCTTGGACATTGTCTATTGGAAAGGAAAATGAAATGCCTAGGAATAACAAATGATATGATTAAAAATACAGAAACTAAAGACATTAGAAGATAAATTAAAAAATCTGTAAGGAAATGGGATGTTACAAGCACATCTATCAGGGCGCGCAGGGTATGTTCGACACTTCATTTGGGAATTGCCCTCCCGATGCAACTGCCGGAATATTTTTATCAGTTGACAGTCCCAAAACTAAGAAGAGCTTTTACTTTGGCAAGATCTAATAAAGTATCATACTCTAATAGAACATGCAGATGCTCATATCATACAATCGAAACCATTGATCATATGATTATGGAGTGCCCTATATTCGATGAGCTGAGGGCTAATTTAGTCACCCCTTTACTTAAAGATATGGAACTGCTAAATGTGCGAGCCCAGGTGTCATGGCTACTATCGGATACCAACGATCATGTCACCTTCTCAGTGGCAAAATTCATAGGCGCAATAATCAAATATAAGAGAAATAATACTAAGGTCTTTTAAAATATTTTCTTTGGCTCTAATTTCTGCTTAAAGTGATAGCCGTATGAGCAGTGATAGATAGATAGATAGATAGATAGATAGATAGATAGATAGATAGATAGATAGATAGATGATAGATAGAGATTTAATTATGAAGTAGCACCATATGAAGAAATTTATTTGAGGAGTTGCTGGTATCTAGGTGGTCAGAAAAAAATAACAAAAATTGTTTACCAACAATATTTAACAAAATAGAAATGTATATGCTGAATAAAGAATGAAGAAACAAACCATATGTCTAAGGGTAATTCCTATGACAGTAAGGAGGACATCATGAACATACATTCACAATTGTGTACATAATTTAACAAACGAATGGTGCAAAAAGTTCAACAAATGTACAAATTGTTGCTCCAGAAGAGTGGTATCAAATGAGGACATCTTCTGCATGGAGACAGACTGATGTAGAAAATGTGTGGAATGTTCCCTCTTGAATTTTGATACAGATTGGAATCTTGGTTCTTCTTTGAAAAAGCTTCAGGGCGAAACGAGGCAGCCATTCGCTAGCATGTTCGTTAGAGAATCTTCATGATCTCCTCATTTGGAACCACCCTTCTGGAGCAACAATTTGTACATTTGTTGGACTTTTTGCACCATTCCTTTGTTAGTTATTTACGCAATTGTGAATGTATGTTCATGATGTCCTTCTTCCTGACATAGAAATTATGGTTTGTTTCTTATTTATTCAGCATATGAATTTCTATTTTGTTAGATATTGTTAGTACACAGTTTTTGTTATTTTTTCTGGTCTTTGACTGTGTCCGTACCAGTCTTTGTATAGCCTCTAGGTGGTGGCTTGAGATCTCCTGGGATTACAACTTCCCTCCAGGCAACAGAGATCCGTTGACCTGGAGAAAATGGCGGCTTTGGAAGGTGGACTCCATGGCATGAAATCCTACTGAAGACGTCCCACTCCCCAAACCCCACCCTCCTCAAGCTCCACCCCCAAATCTCCAGGTATTTCCTAACTCAGAGCTCACAACCGTCGTGAGAAGTGAAACAAAAACCCACTATATATCTTATCTACAAGTTAAAATTAAGGACCAATTCCCCATATCTCAAAAATTGTCTTTTGTACTGTCTTCTGGGTATGACCACTGTGTATGAATGCAATCTGTTTTGCAGAGGGGCTGTGGCTCAGTGGGAGAGCATCTGCTTGGCATGCAGAAGGTCCCAGGTTCAATCCCCAGCATCTTCAGTTGAAAGGACCAGTCAGCAGCTGATGTGAAAGACCTCTGCCTGAGACCCTGGAGAGCTATGGAGGGGGCCGTGGCTCAGCGGTAGAGCATCTGCTTGGCATGCAGAAGGTCCCAGGTTCAATCTCCAGCATCTCCAGTTGAAAGGACCAGTCAGCAGCTGATGTGAAAGACCTCTGCCTGAGACCCTGGAGAGCTATGGAGGGGGCCGTGGCTCAGCGGTAGAGCATCTGCTTGGCATGCAGAAGGTCCCAGGTTCAATCCCCAGCATCTCCAGTTGAAAGGACCAGTCAGCAGCTGATGTGAAAGACCTCTGCCTGAGACCCTGGAGAGCTATGGAGGGGGCCGTGGCTCAGTGGTAGAGCACCTGCTTGGCATGCAGAAGGTCCCAGGTTCAATCTCCAGCATCTTCAGCTAAAAGGGCCAGGGAGCAGGTGATGGGAAAGACCTCTGCCCAAGACCCTGGAGAGCCACTGCCAGTCTGAGTACATAATAACGACTTTGGTAGACCAACAGTCTGATTCAGTATAAGGCAATTTCATGTGTAAAAGCTTCTTTTCTTTAATACAGCAGATTCAATTTGGTAACACAGCACATGAACAGACACAATCTGAACAGCTTGTGATGACATCAGACAAGAAGATCTTGTCCTAGATTTACTCGAGACCACATAGTCTGAAGTCAGATAAGGGAAAAACTCATATTCTGAAAAGGAATAAGCATATTGTTTGGATGCTGGCAAATGGAAATGTATTCATACGAAGGGAATGGAGTTGTCTCTCAGTGTATGAGGAGCAGAGAGCTGCTTTAAAATGGTGTACCAGCAGCCCCTAACATCAAACGGATTATCTACACCTCCTGTCTCAGTTAGTAATAAGGACTGGCTTTGTGCCTCTCCAAAATCAGATTACATTTATATATGGTGGTCATACCCAAGGGCTCAAGTGTACCGGGAAACAGTACAAAAGACGATTTTCAAGATACAGGGATTGGTCTTTAATTTGAAACTTTCTCTTTTAAATTGTGTTGACACCCTTAGCTACTGATCCCAAAGTTACCTTCCCCTGAGTCAGGCTACTGGTCTGTCATGATCAATGTTCTCTGCTCTGAATGGCAGCAGTTCGCCAGGGTCTCAGGAAGAGGTCTTTCACATCACCTAACCCTTTTTACTGGAGACCACACAAACACACACATGAAGCTGCTATATACCGAATCAGACCCTTGGCCCATCAAGGTCAGCACTGTCTACAACCAGTTTGGTGTCGTGGTTAAGTGCGCAGACTCTAATCTGGGAGAACCGGGTTTGATTCCCCACTCCTCCACTCGCAGCTGCTGGATGACCTTGGGCAAGCCGTAGTTCTGATAAGAGCTGTTCTTGAAAAAGAGCAGTTTCTGTCAGAGCTCTCTTAGCCCCACCCACCTCACAGGGTGTCTGTTGTGGGGAGGGGAAGGGAAAGGAGTTTGTCAGCCGCTCTGAGACTCCGAGTGAAGGGCGGGGTATAAATCCAATCTCTTCTTCTTCTTCCTCTTTTACCTCACAGGGTGTCTGTTGTGGGGAGGGGAAGGGAAAGGGGTTTGTCAGCCGCTCTGAGACACCTTTGGGTAGTGAAGGGCGGAGTATGAATCCAATCTCTTCTTCTTCTTCTTTTACCTCACAGGGTGTCTGTTGTGGGGAGGGGAAGGGAGAGGAGTTTGTCAGCCGCTCTGAGACTCCTTCTGGTAGTGAAGGGCGGGGTATAAAGCCAATCTCTTCTTCTTCTACACAGACTGGCAGTGGCTCTCCAGGGTCTCAGGCTAAGACCTTTCACATCACCTACTGCCCAATCCAACTCAGCTGGGTGACCTCAGGCCAGTCACAGCTCTCTCAGCCCCACCTACCTCACAGGGTGTTTGTTGTGAGGGGAAGAAGAGATTGGATTTATACTCCACCCTTCACTACCTGAAGGAGTCTCAGAGCGGCTTACAAACTCCTTTCCCTTCCTCTCCCCACAACAGACACCCTGTGAGGTGGGGAGGAGGCTCAGTTCTTCCGAGGACTGCTCGTGAGAGAACAGCTCTGAAAGAACTTGTGACTGACCCAAGGTCACAGCAGAGCTGCAAGTGGAGGACTGGGAAATCAAACTTGGTTCTCTCAGATTAGAGCCTGTGCTCCTAACCACTACACCAAACTGGCTCTCACTGGAGAGGAAAGGAAGGTAGGGTTCCCAAGTACTTACCGCGATCCAGAGGGGGAAACATGCTCTCCGGCCGGACCACTCCTCCCTGTAACGCAGCATGCTGTCGCCAGGAAGTGTCGCTGGGCAACGCTCTGGCAATGGGGCTGAAAACTCGATGGTACCATCGAGTTTCCAGCCTCATTTCCAGAGTGTCACCCGGCGTCACTTCCTGGCGACAGCATGGTGCGGCGCATCTGTTGTCCCTGCGGGAATGATCCTGCGAAGACATCTGTGTCCCCCGCCGAATCACGGTAAGTACTTGGGAAGCCTGAGGGAAGGTGATTGTAAGCCACTTCGAGACTCCTTTGGGTAGTGAAGGGCGGGATATAAAACCAACTCTTCTTCTTCTTTTAACTGGAAAAATCAGGGACTGCATTTGGGATTTTCTGCATGCCAAGCAGATGTCCTGCCACTGAGCCATGGCCCTAGATAGATGCCAGGGATTGAACCTGGGGCCTTCTGCATGCAAACGTACTCATGGCTCCTAACAGTGAATGCAAACATATTAAACAAGATTCTCGATTTTCCGTATAACAGAAATTTGCTTCCTTACCATCTGCCGTCCCAAACATTAAAAGATACCCCTGCAACACTGACCACAGTGGACTGTGTATTTCTCTCAGCTATGACCAGCCAGACTATATATAAAGAGCCAGCTGTTCCCTTTAACCTTTAAAAAAAATCAGGGATATTTTTGGGCAGGAACACACAGGAACGGAGCTCCGGCTGGCTCCCAAGTTGGCCACACCCAGCAGGAACTCATTAGCATAATAGGCCACACCCAACAGCAGGAACTCATTAGGATTGGCTACATTAGGGGTGTGTGGCCTAACATGCAAAGGAGTTCCTGCTACAAAAAAAGGCTCTGGGTTTTGACAACAAACAAGGTCAACAGAATAATAAGCAAAAGGTGGGTGTGGCTGGATAACCACACTTCTGGTAACATGTGGGTATGGCTTAATATGCTAATGAGTGGTGCAGTCAGGGGTGTGGCCTAATATGCTAATGCATTTCTGCTGCTGGGTGTGGCCTATTATGCTAATTAGTTCCTGCTGGGCTTTTTCTACAAAAAAAGCCCTGGAAAAAATTATTTGCTTTCGAATCTTTAGGCACTCCAAAAGCAAAACAGGGGGGACAGTGATGAAGACCATTTGTCACCTGTCTCCAAAGTTACACCAGTAATCAATCAGAAGAAAGTACTTCCGGTATTTTTGCAAAACAGGTACAAGTGAAGGGCAGAGAAGCTATGTGTGGTTTTGTTGTTTTCACAGGCGGTAAAATCGTCGGCACCCGGCTTTCGGCTGGTGCCTGATCTGGGGATCCCTCCTTTCAGCAGCAAAGGACGGCCATGATGGAACCCCCTCACGAGCGTATGCACAATCTGAATTTATTGTGACTTGATTTAGAACTCGCACCCTCTCCTCAACAGAGGACTCGGGGGGGTTCACAAGATACACAACAGAACATTCAAACTTAAAAAATAGAGAACAACGATAAATACATGCAATAAAACTGGTCACCAACTTCAGAAGAAGAAGACTCGGTTGGTACACCTCACTTTCCTCTGCCTTAAGGAGTCGCAAAGCGGCTTACAATCGCCTTCCCTTCCTTTCCCCAAAACAGACGCCCTGTGAAGTGGAGACCAAGCCCTACGAGGAAAGGCTGAGGGATTAACTTGCAGCAGCTGAGAACTATCATCTAAAGTGGTTGACAGCTTGCAATTTAGAGCTCTATCCTGGGAACAGCATTCTGTGGGCTAAATGGCTTTTTTTTTCTGCATTGAAAATTTCAATCCCACCAGGAAAAGAAATTGCCGCACAAGCCACAAAATCCTTGCTACGGACCTGTGTTGACCCTTTTAGAGAACAAGCTTAATAGAAGCAGGTGCACAAGAACCCCTGGCTCGTCATAAAAGATTGCCTGTGGGAGTCTGAGAACTGCAAAATCACATCAGTATCACAGTATTGATGTTTGACTTGGTTGGAGCTATATTGTTATATTCAACACATGTCAGGACGAGGTACAGCACTGGCTGCCGATAGCGTACTGGATTCGCTTCAAAGTGCTGGTCTTGACCTTTAAAGCCCTTAATGGCCAGGGTGCAGCCTACCTGAGGGACCGCCTTTCTCCATATGTTCTCCCAAGGGCACTTCGGTCGGGAGGGCGTCGTCTCCTGGAAATTCCAGGCCCGAGAGAAGTTAAATTTGCAGCGATCAGGACTAGGGAATTTTCGGTGGTGGCTCCTACTTGGTGGAAGGAGCTCCTGGAGGAGATTAAGGCCCTGCGGGACCTTTCTCAGTGCCGCAGGGCCTGCAAGACGGAGCTCTTCCGCCAGGCTTTTGAGTAGGAGCCGCTGCCACTGCTATTCCACCTGTATCCCTTATGCCCTGGCGTACTAACATCTGATTGCCTGGCCCCAAGGGTGGAGCGAGGTGCTTGGACACGCCTCTGAGGACAAGATCGTAGGACGTAGCTATGTGAGGTTAAGATCTCCCCCTCTTGCTGAAATTTGTTGTAATTTGTTATGATATTTTATTGTAATTTATTGTTTTTAAACTATATGTTATTGTTTTAACCCGGCACACAGTGCCCTATTTAGCCGCCCTGAGCCTTCGGGCTAGGGTGGGATATAAATGTAAATATAAATAAATAAATATAAATAAATAAAATCACTTCTGCCAGCCGAAGCAACAATGCTGAGAACAAATGCTGAGAACAAGCCGGCAGATGGGGATGATGACTTCTATAGTCACGAAAGCCAACACTTTGGCAGAAAAACTCTCTTCAAGGAGACCAGTTTCCTGACACAGAGTTAGAAGGGATTCTAGAGGTCACCTACTCCAACTCCCTTGCCCAGTGTGGGAATGAGTCAACTACAGCGCCCCACTCTGCATAAAGGAGCACACATCTTTTAAAAATGCTTTAAAATTATTGGAAAAAAGCATTTACAGGAGAAATTCGTGCAGGGCTGTGCCTTTAAGAAAGGGGGCGGAGCCCCCAAAAGACCCACCGTAGGTACGGTCCTGGGTCAACAGCCTCTAACTCTTGATAAAGAAAGGATGCTCATTCCACCGTTTTCCAGCCTGGGCCCTTCACAGTGCTCCTGCACCAAGCCACAAGCTCTCAGATTGTATTAACGGTGAGTCTTTTTCTGGCTGTGCGAGACCTCTTCTTGGTGTTCCTGCATAAAGCTATGATGGCAGGCTTCTTGGAGGTAACAGACAATATTGTATTCGGCTCTGTTTCCCAGGCTTTGACAGAGTCCTACCAGGGCTCTTTTTGTAGAAAAAGCCCAGCAGGAACTCATTAGCATAATAGGCCACACCCAATAGCAGGAACTCATTAGCATATTGGGCCACACCCCTGACAGCACAGCTCATTAGCACATTAGGCCGCACCCCCATGTTACCAGAAGTGTGGTCATCCAGCCACACCCACCTTTTGTTTCTTATTCTGTTTACCTTGTTTGTTGTCCAGGGCCTTTTTTGTAGCAGGAACTCCTTTGCATGTTAGGCCACACACCCCTAATGTAGCCAATCCTAATGAGTTTCTGCTGATGGGTGTAGCCTGTTATGCTAATGAGTTCCTGCTGGGTGTGGCCAACTCGAGAGCCCGCCGGAACTCTGTTCCTGTGCGTTCCTGCCCAGAAATAGCCCTGGTCCTACCTGTCCACGGCGATTGCAACCAGAGTGAAGACGGAGGCCGAGACGGAGATGCCCTGGATCATCCCGTTCATCTTGCAGACCGTGTTCCCGAAGGGCCACCCTGGAGAATAAGAAAGGGGATGAGCTGAAGGTAGAAAAACTGCATTTAAGTCTACTCAGTGGTAAAGGACAGGAAAGACAGAATTGAGTCCGGTAACATCTTCGAGACCAACAAGGTTTTTGGGGTGGAAGCTTTCGAGAGTCAACGCTCCCTTCATCAGATACAAGTCGAAATGGAGATCCCTGAGTCCTTATATCCCAGTCAGAAGGTGGGAGGGGTGTTGCGGAGACGGGACACAGGATGAAAAGGGACACGGAACGTGGTCATCCATTGTGTAGATTAGACCAGAGGGGAAATGCTTGGGGGCAGAAAATTAGCATCTGTAGTGAGAGAAGAATCCTCTGTCCCTATTAAGCCCTGGGGGCTTCGTTATTCTGAATTGGTGAGTGAACTCGTAAGTTCCGCAATCTCATATTGTTCTCTCTCCTTGAAGGACAGAAAAGGGTCAAACTTCTTCTTTCTTTTTTGAGTGTGTCTATTTTTTATTTGATGACTTGTGTGTGGGGGGGGGGAGGAGGTATTTGTGAGTTTCCTGCACTGTACAGGGGGTTGGACTAAATGACCCTGGAGGTCCCTTCCAACTCTGTGATTCTATGATTCAATAAGTCTACCTAGCATCCTCTTTCAGACAGTGCCAAACCAGCTGCCCTGGAATCTGAACACACAGGGTACAGAGGCCAAGACTTCCCCCCCCCAGCACTATTCCCTACTCCAACCAAGGGACCTGCAAGCCCGACTCTGCTCTCGCTAAACAGTGACATCAAAATGCTTCTCGATAAATAAGGTGGACCTCCTCAGATTTTCTCACGAGAAACAGCACCCCCTCAATGTGCTATTTTCCAAACCTCAAGGACGGAGGCGAAACTTACCGGAGATTATATTATCCAGCAACGTGGTAGGCATGCAAAATATCCCCACTAGCAAATCGCTGACGGCAAGGTTCAGTATGAAGAGGTTGGTGACGGTGCGCATGTGCTTGCTCCGCAGCACAATGAAACACACCACTCCGTTGCCGATCATGCACAGGAGGAAGATGAGGAGGTAGGAGATGATGAAGATTGCGGCGATGAGGGGCTGGTGGAGGTAAAAATCCACGTAGGCGACGCTGCTCTCCACGTTACAGGTGTGGTTTGGCCCGCTGCAATTCCCCAGGGATGGTGAACTGGTTGCAAAAACGGGGTCCATGATTGTATCCATGTTGAACTGCTCCTTGCAACAGAAATAAAAAGGAGTCACCAGAGGGAACAATGCATGAGATCACATAAGAACATAAGATCAGGCCAGTGGCCCATCCAGTCCAACACTCTTGTCATACAGTGGCCAAAAATACCAGGTGCCATCAGGAGGTCCAGCAGTGGGGCCAGGACACTAGAAGCCCTCCTACTGTTACCCCCCTCCCAAGAACCAAGAAGACAGAGCATCACTTGCCCCAGACTGAGAGTTCCTATCAATACCTTGTGGCTAATAGCCACTGATGGACCTCTGCTCCATATAAGAACATAGGAGAAGCCAATGTTGGATCAGGTTCCATCAGGAGATCCAGCACTGGGGCCAGGACACTAGAAACTCTCCCATTGTTGCCCCCCCCCCAAACACCAAGAATACAGAGCATCCCTTGCCCCAGACAGAGTGTTCCATCTATAGAACATAAGAGAAGCCAATCTTGGATCAGGCCAATGGCCCATCCAGTCCAACACTCTGTCACACAGTGGCCAAAGATACCAGGTGCCTTCAGGAGGTCCACCAGTGGGGCCAGGACACTAGAAGCCCTCCCACTGTTGCCCCCCTCCCAAGCACCAAGAATACAGAGCATCCCTTGCCCCAGACAGAGTGTTTCGTCTGTAGAACATAAGAGAAGCCAATGTTGGATCAGGCCAGTGGCCCATCCAGTCCAACACTCTTGTCACACAGTGGCCAGAAATACCAGGTGCCATCAGGAGGTCCACCAGTGGGGCCAGGACACTAGAAGCCCTGGAGATTAAGCCCTGGATCTGGAGATTAAAAACGGAAGACGGCGGCTTACATAAAACCAATAAAACAATATACATCTCAGTGTAAAAATCCATAATAAACAATTTAAAACAGTTGATATAACAATGGCGGTGCGATATAATACAATGCATTTAAGAACACATTCAGCGATGCTCCACTGTGGAAGCTTCTAACTCTAGGTCGACACAGGGCGAGGCTGATAAGGTGCAGCTCCTATAGGAATGCCCGCCAGAAAAGCTCCGTTTTCACCGCCCAGCGGCCCTGATTTTTGAGGTGTCAAACTTGTTTGTTACAAGGGACGGATCTGACATAAATGTCACTTTCTCCAGAGAGACCATGAGTTCCATAAAATGTAATGCCAGGCACCGGAGAGATAAACTTTACAAAGGGGACAGGCAAACTCAATGAGCGGTATTATTTTTTACTCAAAATATGAACTCACAACATTAACACTCTTACAGTATTTCCTTACAGTATCTCCCTGATGCCTCCCTCCCGCCTCCACCACCCGTTACGCATTAGCACTGGGACAAGTATACAGGGACATAATGCACAGCCTGAGTCATCTGTCGATAAACGTAATGACCAGTTGATCATATGCTGGGTAAGGGCCCTGCACGGGCTGCTTTCGGCCCACAGGCTGTGAGATCGACACCCCTGGGTTACAGTGTCAGGCTAGGACCTTTGAAGAGTGTGCTGGAATCCCTCGTTCAACTATGGAAGCCCACCAAGTGTGAGGAATAAGAGAAGGGGGGGAATGATGTGAAAAGTCACTTTGATTTCACAGCCAGGGAGAAAAGAAAAAAGAGAAGAAGAAGAGATTGGATTTATACCCCGCCCTCCAGGGCTCTTTTTGTAGAAAAAGCCCAGCAGGAACTCATTAGCATAATAGGCCACACCCAACAGCAGGAACTCATTCGCCTATTGGGCCACACCCCTGACAGCACAGCTCATTAGCACATTAGGCCGCACCCCCATGTTACCAGAAGTGTGGTTATCCAGCCACACCCACCTTTTGCTTCTTATTCTGTTTACCTTGGGGAATTTCAGACAGGCGATATCTCCCGGTAGGGAACCGGTTCTCAAACGGGTTCTGGTTTGTCATTTCAGACAGAACCCGTTTGAGAATCGGTTCCCTACCGGAATGTAACTGCCATTTCACACACAAAAGCTTCAGTCCCGTTTAGGAACCGGGACTGAAGCGTTTTACCTGTCAACCGCTTCTGACTAGTCTCCAGTTCCCTCTCCCGGTTCGGATACGCTTGTTTCCCGCCTTTTTTTGCCCGTGCGGGCGATCTCCTGCTGGTTTTTTTTTGAACGTTCGATTTATAGTGTTATAGCGCTATAGCGCTATAACGATATAATGGAATAGCACTATATCAATCCCATTGGAACGCATGGAGTGTCTTGTTATACTGCTATAGCGCTATAGCGCTATAAAGCGAACGTTTTTAAAAAAAAATCGATCGCCCGCATGGGAAGAAAACGGCGGGAAAACAAAGCGGTGCATGTCTGAAATGCCAAACCGCTTCTGAACCGGCTGATTTCCGGTAGGGGCAAGCCATGTGTGAAATGGCAGCCCTGTACCGGTTCAACTCAAAACGGAAGAATACCGGCCTGAAACCAGGAGAAACTGGGTAATGTGAAATTCCCCCTTGTTTGTTGTCAAAACCCAGGGCCTTTTTTTGTAGGAGGAACTCCTTTGCATGTTAGGCCACACACCCCGAATGTAGCCAACCCTAATTAGTTTCTGCTGTTGGGTGTGGCCTATTATGCTAATGAGTTCCTGCTGGGCGTGGCCAACTCGGGAGACAGCCGGAACTCCGTTCCTGTGCGTTTCTGCCCAAAAACAGCCCTGCCCTTCACTATCCGAAGGAGTCTGAAAGCGGCTTACGATCTCCTTTCCCTTCCCCTCCCCACAACAGACACCCTGTGAGGTAGGTGGGGCTGAGAGAGCTCTTTAAAGAACTGCTCTTGAGAGAACAGCTCTGAGAGAACTTGTGACTGATCCAAGGTCATGCCAGCAGCTGCATGTGGAGGAGTGGGGAATCAAACCCGGTTCTCCCAGATCAGAGTCCGTGCTCCTAACCACTACACCAAACTGGCTCAAAACCACTACGCCAAAAGTTGGATTTGACTGATAAAACTCATAAAGAGTTCCAAATAATGGTTCCCTCACATCATTATTTCATTGGATCCTCAGATATCAGAATGGAAGTGGATATAAATGCTTTGTTTTTAACAGGGATGATTCTGAATCGTCTATCTCCGCTGGTTTGGAAATTCCCGTTCTGATTTTGTCTCCCCCTTGTGCTAACTGGACCCCTGAATTTCACGCCGTTTTCCATTCCCCCATGCTGAAATTCTTCACTTCATTTATTCCAATCTCAATGGTACGCTAGCAATATAAAAGGAATCAATGGATCAGGATCATTAGGGATGAAAAATGGGCGGAATGAACAGGTCCATGATGACAGAAAAAAGATACAGATTCAGATCTCGGTATTTGTGATACGACTAGTAGTAGTATACTTTATTGTCATTGTACATAGTACAACGAAATTAAAGATGCAATCATTGCGGTGATCTACAACAATATTCATATACACTCACGCACCATTCACTACTGTCCCATAACTCCTTTAAGGTTCACATAGCAACTTAAAACCACCAATGTCACCCAATTATCTGACAGAAGTGTTTGTCTTCTGTTTGCTTCTTTCAAAGCAGGGAGAGAAAAAGATGTAAAAGGGACAAGAATGAGACTATTTTTCCCCCAAAATGTTTGGACAGAAGTTTATTCACGCCCTATAGCAGTGGTGGTGAACCTATGGCACGGGTGCCAGAGTTGGCACTCAGAGCCCTCTCTGTGGGCACGCGTGCCATCGCCCCAGCCAGGCCCAGACCATCATTAAAGTGTTGAATTCTCTGCCTAGGGCTGCCAAATGCCCCCCGGGGGGGATTTCCCCCCACTTTCGAGCCCCGCTTTCCGCTCCCGCAGAATCGGGGCCCGGGGAAAACCCCACCCCCGCGTGCGCATCACCCGGAAGTGACGTCACACGCTGGGGGCGGGGTCACGGCATTTGAGGGGAAAACAAAGAGTTTTCCCCTCAAATGGCGTGGCCCTGCCCCCAGCGTGCGACGTCACTTCCGGGTGACGTGCACGCTACGCACACGCGCACGTTCCAGACGCTGGCTGGGAGCCCCCTGCTCCCGGCCAAAACATATTTGGCAACCCTATCTCTGCCAAATAATTTTAAGTAAATGAAAGCATTTGGGATTGCTTTCCTTACTTTGTTTGGGTCATCTTAAGTTAATGTATGAGTGTTTTTTTTCTAAAGTAAAACCTCAGTATTCAGGTTAAATTGCCGTGTCGGCACTTTGTGATAAATAAGTGGGTTTTGGGTCGCAGTTTGGGCACTCGGTCTCTAAAAGGTTTGCCATCACTGCCCTATAGTAACTCAATTTTTGTGCAGGAGAGAAGAAGAGATTGGATTTAGACCCCGCCCGTCACTACCCAAAGGAGTCTCAGAGCGGCTTACAATCCCTTTCCTCTCCTCCTCCCTACAACAGATACCCTGTGAGGTAGGTGGGAGAGAGCTCCTTGGAGAACTGCCCTTGAGAGAACAGCTCTGAAATAACTTGTGACTGACCCAAGGTCACACCAGCAGCTGCATGTGGAAGAATGGGGAATCAAACCCGATTCTCCCAGATTAGAGTCCCCACTCCTTACCACTACACCAAACTGGCTCTCATAGAATAGAGGATGAATCAATAAAAGCACAAGCCCTCCCAACAGAAGGAGCGCACGGCACGATATTAATTCCAAACCTATTTTTAAAGCATCAAAAAGCTCGTCACAGACTTGTTGATGTTCTGTGTTCCCGACCAAATTGCTGAAACCCAATTAACAAAGATACAGACATAACGGCTGTCACACCGGCTATATTGAGACCGCATGTTTTCCAGTGTCGTATTATCAAAAGTACCTGATCAAATGAGACCATTCTGACAGAGAGAAATTAAACCATGTGTCACAGAAGCGGATTATTAAAAACCACAGGGATTTATTAAATGTCAATGGATGCACCTAAAACAGCCTCTCTCTCTCTCTCTCTCTCTCTCTCTCTCTCTCTGTATGTATTTGTAGAGAAGGGAAGGTAAGAGACTAAATGGGGACTCTCAGTCATGGGAAAGATTATTTTGAATGTTACTCACAACTTCTTGTGGACTTCCAAAATGGTACAAAACCATAAAACTTTCTTTATGAAACTGTTCAAGGCCGCTAGGAACTTGGCACGGAAACAGAAAGCAATGCAACCAAATCCTATGAAAACAGGCTGCTTAAACAGCAGCATTATGACCAGTCACAAGAAAAAAACTCAGCTTGGGAAAATGCAATCATTTTAAGGGTGTCGGAAGCGGAATCAAGTTGCTGTCAATGAGAATACCACAAGAAAGGTGCCATCACAGGAAAGGCCCTGTCGCCACCGGCATAGGTGGAAAAGGGCTCAGAGGTTGACCTCAGAGGGGTGGTTTCATCCTGAAGCAGCAGGCTTCTTCCTAGGAATATGCTGATGGTCCCCTGCATGACACCTAATTTCAGTTCTTTGGCTATTCATTTATCCCCATACTAAATCAGACCCCGGGTCTATATAGGTCCATCCTGTCTATTCTGACTAGGGGCCACTCTCCAAGGTCTTGGGTCAAGGTCTTTCCTCATCACCTACTACCTGATCCTTTTCAGTGGAGGTGCAGAGAATTGAACCCAAGACCTTCTGCATGCAAAGCAGCAGGGATGATAAGACAGAGAAGAGTTCTATGTTCACCACTCTGAGCTCCTCAGAGCAAGGAGAGTTAAATGTCAGATGTAAAAATGTAAGATGGAGAGGATTGCTGCCACTCAGGGTGGACCAAATTGGGGGATTCCTGGATATTTGGGGGAGGAGTCTGTGGAGGGCAAGATTTAGTCAAGAGAAAGATCTCAGTAAGGTATAACATCATGAAGTCTACCCCATAAAGTCCAACCTTCCAAAGAAGCCATTTTCTCCAGAGGAACTGATCTCTGTAATCTGGAGATCAGGCGTAATTCAGGGAGATCTCCAGGACCCCATGAAGAGAAGAGATTGGATTTATGCCCCATCCTTCACTACCCGAAGTTGTCTCAGAGCGGCTTGCAAACTCCTTTCCCTCCCCCTCCCCACAACAGACACCCTGGGAGGTAGGTGGGGCTGAGAGAGCTCTCTCTCGAGAACTCCCCTTGAGAGATCAGCTCTGAAAGAATTTATGACTGACCCGAGGTCATGCCACCGGCTGCATGTGGAGGAGTGGGGAAATCAAACCTGGTTCTCCCAGATTAGAGTCTGCGCTCTTAACCACTATGCCAAACTGGTGGTTGGCAACTATGGCTGCCCAGAAAGTATTGGTGAATCTGCTTTTTGGAGAAGGGGACTGGGAGAGCCCGAAGATCTAAAATGAAGAGGAATTTATAATTTCAGTCCCTTCCAAGACAAACGGGGAGGAGGCATAATTTGCAGGAGCTGCGGTGGCTCAAGTGGTTAAGATGCTGAACTGCAGGCTGTGGAAGGTTGGTAGTTCAGCAGTTCAAGACCTGAGTGTGCCGCATGACGGAGTGAGCTCCCGTCTCTAGTTCCTGCTCCTGCCAACCTAGCAGTTCGAAAGCAAGAAATTGCAAGTAGATAAGTAGGTACCACTACAGTGGGAAGGTAACAGCGTTCCGTGCGCCTTGGTGTTTAGTCATGCTGGCCACATGACCACGGAAATGTCTTCGGACAGCGCTGGCTCTTCGGCTTTGAAACAGAGATGAGCACCGCAACCCTAGAGTCGGATTCGACTGGCTTTCGAGCAAGGGAACCTTTACCTTTACTAGGAATGGTGCCTCCTCGTCAATGTCAGTTCAGCCACAGACAGATTGGCCATTACGGCCTCCTGGAAAAGCCCCGGTGGGCCGACAGCCTGGGGGGCTGCCCTGAACCAAATGGACGGGCTCCTCCCCTCCCCCCGTTGAGAAAGAAGAAACCTATTTTCCTTAGAGCAGGGGTGTCAAACATGCGGCCTGGGGGCCAGATGAGCCCCCCTGGAGGGCTTCTATCAGGCCCGCAGTGGAACTGGCTGTCTTCTGCTTCTTCTTCCAGTTCTGCTGCTGCTGTATCAGCATAGGTTTGCAGGTTACAGATACACACCTGAACAGCATACTCAAGATTCCAAAAGCACAGATGTTTTGATGTAATAATTCAGAGCAAGAGGTGTAAGTTATCAGACACTGTCAAATAAACAAAATATTGCAAGAGTGCTGATGTTTTAACCATGTTTTTATTTTAAGTTTTTAAAAAACCCTTTGTGTTTGTGTCCTTTATCAAGTTTATCTCTCTGCTACCAGGCAATCCATTTTATGACACACGCGGCCCAGCCCAACAAGGTCTTGTCTATGTGAGAGCCGGCCCTCATAACCAATGAGTTCGACACCCCTGCCTTAGACCTTTTATTATTTGCTAAAGTTACACAGTTTCATTTGGCGCCGTCTCCTCTCCCGTTTCAACTATTTTGCTTCTGGCTGGCTACACATGTCTAAACAGCTTGCCGGAATCTAGCTAATTAAGTTGAACATAAGAACCGTAATTGGCAAGAAAACGGAATCATGCAAGAAATACTTACAGTCCGGTAATGGGGGGGGGGGGATTCAATTTTGTTATGCACACACTTGTCAGGAGAATACACTGGATTTCACGGTCAGTTGATCAGAACTCAGAGACGGGAATGAAGCGAGACTGGAGGTGGAAGCACCAAGGGATTGACATATTAATTTGAACAATGGAGCTCACAACTTTCTGCTGATGCACGGGCACCGTTTCACTTATATATACGGTTGCCAATCTCCAGGTGTCACCTGGAGACCTCCTGCTATTAGAACTGACCTACAGATGACCAAGATCAGTTCCCCAGGAGAAAAAGGCTGTTTTGGAGGCTGGGCTCTACAGCATTATAGCCTACCGAAGTCCCTCCCCTCCCCAAACCCCACCTTCCTCAGGGTCTCCATCCCACAAAAAATCTCCTATTATCTCTCAGCTCAGAACCTGCAACTCAACTTATTAACCACATCAAAGGGGCCAGTGTGGACCAACGGCATCGAACGGGCTTTTAAATCACTATAAAAGAATGGGTGGGTTCCAATCGATAGTCCCTCTAAGCCGAGTTAGTGTGAGCTAGTTCACGGTCTCTAAGCCTCCGGGCTCACACATTTTTGCCTTCGCTCAGGAAGGATGGGCTCCAGAGCAAACTAATTCATACAGCAGTCAAATCGCTCCGCATGCAGCTGCTGGTGTGACCTTGGGTCAATCACAAGTTCTCTCAGAGCTGTTCTCTCGAGGGCAGTTCTCAAGAGAGCTCTCTAAGCCCCATCTACCTCTAAGCTGAGTTAGTGTGAGCTAGCTCACAGTTTTTTTAGCCTCCGGCTTACATGTTTTTGTCTTAGCTCAGGAAGGATGGCTCCAGAGCAACCTATTTATTTATTTATTTATTTATTTATTTATTTATTTAATGGCATTTATACCCCGCCCTCCCCGCGAGCAGGCTCAGGGCGGCTTACATAAGGCACCAAGTGCGTTCAGGGTACATATTACATGGTACAAAATACAGAATTAAAACAACTTAAAAACAGCTTAAAATCATTTCAACGGATGCACATATGACTCCTAACATCTTGTGTAACGGGGTGGGGGGGAAAGGCTGGGGTGCTGGAAGATGTCATTGATGCCGTAGCCAAATCGCTCGCTCACAACTCTAATGCCAGTAGCTCACAGAGTAGAATTTTTGCTCACAAGACTCCACAGCTTAGAGGGAGCATTGGCTGTTGCTGTCAGACCTGTCGGCGGCGTTCGACACGGTCAACCATCAACTACTGACCCACCGCCTCGCCGACACTGGGATTCAGGGGTTTGCCTTGCAGTGGCGCTCCTCGTTCCTTCAGGGTCGGGGACAAAGGGTGGCACTGGGGGAAACAGCTGTCCCGAAGGCACCCGCTTGTCTGCAGAGTGCCACAAGGGGCTGTGCTGTCCCCGATGCTATTTAACATCTACATGCGCCCCCTTGCCCAGATTGCCCGGAGGTATGGGTTGGGTTGTCACCAGTATGCGGATGACACCCAGCTCTATCTGTTTTTGGGACGGCCAGTCAGACTCTAGTCCGGGAGATCTGGACCTGGCGCTGAAAGCCGTGGCTGGTTGGCTTAGGCTGAGTCGATTGAAACTGAATCCAACGAAGACGGAGGTCCTGTGCCTGAGTCGGAGTAGGCCAAGGCTTGGGATCCCTCTCCCAACCTTCGATGGGGCACCATGGGTGCCAGTGCCGGAGGTTAGGAGTTTGGGAGTGCTCCTGGATGCCTCCTTAACAATGGAGGCCCAGGTAGCAGCCGTGGCGAAGTCTGCCTTTTACCATCTGCGGCTGATCCGGCAGTGGGTTCCCTTCCTTGAACGCAACGACCTGGCAACAGTGATCCACACAATGGTCACCTCGAGACTGGACTACTGCAATGCTCTCTACGTGGGGCTGCCCTTGTCCCAAATCCAGAAGCTGCAGCTGGTGCAGAACGCAGCAGCGAGGCTGTTCTTGTGTCTCCCTGTGCCGGAGCACATCCAGCCTGCCCTAAAAGCACTGCACTGGCTGCCTATAGCATACCGGATTCGGTTCAAGGTGCTGGTTCATACCTTTAAAGCCCTATATGGTCAGGGACCTACTTACCAAAGGGACCGCCTTTCCCCACATGTTCCCCAGAGAGTACTAAGATGGGGGTCCCAACACCGTCTGGCCCTTCCAGGTCCTAAAGAAGCCAGGCTTGCGGTGACGAGGGCCAGGGCCTTCTCTGCGGTGGCTCCATACTGGTGGAATGAGCTCCCGGAGGACGTCAAGGCCCTGCGGGACCTTTGGCAGTTCCACAGGGCTTGTAAAACGGAGCTCTTCCGCCAGGCTTTCGATGAGGGTGCCACCACATTACTGGTGTGTCTGAAAAGATAGCTCAAGCAGCCATTTTGTAGCTGGCTCTGCCTCCCGTGGCAGCTATACTGTCACGGCTGCACCCACCACGCTTTGCCAAAATTCCAAAGGTGTCTGAATTAAAGTGTACTGAACGGCAGCAAAACACTCTCCGTTCTATCAAATGGCACAATCTCTGGACAAGAAGCCCAGGTACTGTTTACACCGCAGAACTGTATTTAAGAACATATGAGAAGCCCTGTTGGATCAGGCCAATGGCCCATCCAGTCGAACACTCTGTGTCACACAGTGGCCAAAACCCAGGGGCCATCAGAAAGTCCACCAGCAAAGCCAGAACTCCAGAAGTCCTCTCACTGTTTCCACCCAAGCACTAAGAATACAGAGCACAACAGCCCCAGACAGCGTGTTCCACCTATACCTTGTGGCTAATAGTCACTGATGGACCTCTGCTCCAAATGTTTATCCAGTTCCCTCTTGAAGCTGTCTGTGCTTGTAGCCACCACCCCTTTCTGCAGCAGTGATTCCCATGCGTTCAGAGTGAATTTCAGGGTCCAGCGATAGAGCAATGGGATCAGAAGCACTACCCACAGAGCCCACAGAATACAGGTCTCTGCCCAGAAACAGCTCTGCCAGCCAAATGCATTTAGAACTCAGGAAATCCATTCATTCCACAGGGATCTACCTCTAAGCAAATTAATAATCTGGAATTGGGAGTCAGCAGTGAAGTGGCTAAGTCTGCAGTTATTCAAGGCAGTGAGAACCAGGGTGGACTGTGAGGTGCTCCAGAGGGATCTGTCGAGGCTGGGCCCGTGGGCATCAACCTGGCAAATGCGGTTCAAGGTGGGCAAGGGCAAAGTAATGCACATTGGAGCCAAAAATTCTAACTATAAATATACCTTGATGGGGTCCAAACTGGTGATAACTGACCAGGAGAGAGATCTTGGGAGTCGTGGTAGATAACTCCCTGAAGATGTCAACTCAGTGTGCGACTGCAATAAAAGAGGCCAATGCGGTGCTGGGGATTATTAGGAAGGGAACTGAAAACAAATCAGCCAGTATCATAATGCCCCTGAATAAATCTATGGTGTGGCATTTGGTATACTGTGTGCAATTCTGGTCACTGCACCTCAATAAAAGGTATCACTCGACTGCGCGACTGAACAACAATAACAACAACGAAGCATTGGAAAAAGGTGCAGAAAAGGGAAACTAAAATGGTTACGGGGGTGGAATACCTTCCCTATGAAGAAGAGGTTAGGGCGCTTTAGCTTGGAGAAACGACGACTGAGGGATGACATGATAGAGGTTTACAAAAGATAAAGAAGGCAGAGAAAGAAGTCCTTTTCTCCCCTTTTCACAATACAAGAACTTGTGGGCACTCAATGAAATTAATGAGCAGTAAGCTCTGAACAGATAAAGGGAAGTACTTCTTCACCTAAAGTGTATTTAACGCATGGAATTCACTGCTGCAGAAAGTGGTGGTGGTGGCTACAAGCACAGAAAGCTTCAAGAGGGAATTAGGTAAACACAAGTGGAGACCTGCAAGAAACTTGCGGGGAGGGGGCATTCCCCCCATTTTTGCTTCCCTCTCCTCCCTTCTCTGTCAAAGTTCCCTCCAGTCTTTCTGCACCCACCCCTTATTTGTCAGTCTTCCCTCACCACCTCCTCTCACCCCTTCTATGTTACCTTTCCTCCCTACCCCCTTCCCTAGGGATTCTTTCTCACCCCCTTTCTCCACTCACCACTTGTATATCTCACCCCTCTCTTACCCCAGCCCTTCTCAGACAATGTCCTCATTCCCCCACCCCTTCCCAGTCTGCCCCTTTCTTTCTCCCCCCCTCACACACACATACAAAATCTCCCCCTCTTCGGCCTCCTTTTCTGCAGCTTCCTTGTTTTTCTGGCAGTGGGGAGGCCACTCGTCTGGGAGGGATCTGGTGGCAATGTTCTCTGCCCCGCGGCTCCAGGGTTGTCTTGCTGGTGGTGGGGAGGCCAGCTGCCTGGGAAGGGCCCGGCGATGTTGGCATCCCCTGCCCCGTTACTCCAAAGCTGTCTTGCTGGCCGTGGGGAGACCGGCCACTGAGCAAAGCTCCAAGTCCAGAGTGAGGAACTACGAGTTCAGACTGAGCAAGTGCAGACAACTCAGGGTGTTTTTTTTAATTTGGGAGGGGGGTATTTTTTTATTTTTTGCATTTTTCTACAAACCTGGAGAGTACTCCAAGTGTGCAGAAAAACCTCTTTAGCCTTCAGGTGACCTTGTTCTGCGGAAATAAGTATCCGCACGCAGAGGTACCCTTGGCTATTAGATATATAGATATGGAGCAGAGGTCCATCAGTGACTATAGGTGGAAAACGCTGTCCGGGGCAGTAGTGCTCTGTATTCTTAGTGCTTAATAAGGAAAGACAACCGTGATATAACAACATCTTGTTGAGGAAAACTACATATCTTCTTTAATTATCCAGTAACAAATCATTAAAGGTGTTTCCTTTGAAGTAAATTGGTCTCAAGGTTTTCCGGACTTACAGCGCTCAATGGACCGTTGCAGTCGAGGTTTCATCAGATGAGACCTTATACTGTCCTATCATCTGTAGTTTGTTAGTGTTAAAGGTAAAGGTAAATATTCCCTTGCTCGAAAGCCAGTCGAATCCGACTCTAGGGTTGCGGTGCTCATCTCCGTTTCAAAGCCGAAGAGCCAGCACTGTCCGAAGACGTTTCCATGGTCACGTGGCTGGCATGACTAAACACCAAGGTGCACAGAACGCTGTTACCTTCCCACTGAAGTGGTACCTATTTATCTACTTGCAATTTCTTGCTTTCGAACTGCTAGGTTGGCAGGAGCTAAAACTAGAGACAGGAGCTCACTCCGTCATGTGGCATTCGTTAGTGTTACCCATCCTTATTTACCATGTGGTGTGTAGCATAAAAGCAATAATAATAATAAAAAGGAAATGCAACATGTTGCAAAGGGAATTTTGGAACTGAGACGCAGGCCCATTTGTAGTCCCCAACAGCGCACTTAATGCTACAAATCGTCTGTACGGCAGACTGAGCAACCAATTCAAGTTTCTTAGGACACACATTCATACATCGAAAATTCACCATTCACCAGCAAATGATGCTGAATGGGAGATGTCGCTGTTCAAGGACCGGGGCTTCTTCCGCCATTAAAGGTGTCATCCAGTTTAGCAATACTAAGGAAATGATATGATTGCCGATTATGCCTATTGTGAATGGTCTCTCCCACTTCTTCTTGATTGCCCCTGAATTGTACATAATTACGTCTTACCCTGTACTTTCCGCATTTCACAGCCCCGTCTCTCTGCCGTTTAAAATTTCGGAGGGCCCACCACCTAAGACTGATGAAGCAGGTTTCCGACAATGACAGCTAATGCCGAGATAAAAATCCGCCAGTCTTTAAAATGTCAGAGAGCTGTTTTTTATGGCAACAGAATCGCAGGGATACTCTTCTGGAAGTGCCTCTCTCAGTATCAGCTTCAAAACATTCCGGCTGAATGATTTCAGAATTGGATTTGGGCAACTGAAGGACAGCAAGAGCGAAAGTTTGTCATTCTCTCTCCGGAACAATGACTTTTTAAGATTCAGGTGGGGTAGGCGTGTTGGTCTGAAGCAGCAAAACAAAGTGTGCATACAGGGTCACCTTTAAGACCAACAAAGTTTTATTCACGGTATTAACTTTCGTCCGCACGCACACTTCTTCGGGTACACCGAAACGGAAGTGACCAGCCCATACATACAGGTAGAGGGTGAGCAGCAAATCAGCAGACAACATAATGAAGATGCTTAACAGATGCAAGGGCCACACTGGAACAACAACCTTAGTTTATACGGTCACCATTTGTTTGGGTTTAATTCCGGGGGTGTGGGGGGAAAACATAGTAAAGGAAATAAATATATCAAAATCGGAGACTGATGGGCAGATGTACCTTTCTCAGTTGTGGAAGCTGAGAGTAATTAACTGAGACCTGGCCATGATGTTTTTACAGTCTTCTCAGGTGCCCGTATGTCTTTCTTGGTGTAGTGTTTGGTGTAGTTTGGGGTAGTAGTTAGGAGCAGGGGTCATTTTGCAGAAAAAGAGGTGCAGGAGCTCATTACCATAACTCATTAGCATAACTCGTTTGCATATGCCACACCCCCTGACATCACCGGAAGTGTGTCAGAAGGCAACACCCACCGCTCAGGCTCCACTGGACTGTTTTGGATTGCTAGCTATTGGTGTGTGGGGGGGGATCTGAACTTAACTGGCTGCTTCTTGCTCTTACTGAGGGCTGCTGGGAGCAGGGGGTGGGGCTTGTTGCGTGTGCCCGCCCCTTGGGCTCTTTACTGCCGGAGCTCCGCTCCTGTGCGCTCCCACAGGAAACGACCCCTGGTTAGGAGCATGGATTCTAATCTAGGAGAACTGGGTTTGATTCCCCACTCCTCCACATGCAGCTGCTGGCATGACCTTGGGTCAGTCACAAGTTCTCTCAGAGCTGTTCCCTCAAGAGCAGTTCTCCCAGAGCTCTCTCAGCCCCACCTACCTCACAGGGTGTCTGTTGTGGGGAGGGGGAGAGGAGATTGTAAACCGCTCTGAGACACCTTTGGGTAGTGAAGGGCGGGGTATAAATCCAATCTCTTCTTCTTCTACTACTACCTCACAGGGTGTCTGTTGTGGGGAGGGGAAGGGAAAGGAGTTTGCAAGCCGCTCTGAGACATCTTCAGGTAGTGAAGGGCGGGGTATAAATCCAATCTCCTCCTCCTCCTCTTCTTCTTCAATCTATTGCTAAAGGTCAGGGAAGGTTTCACCCCCCTCCCCAACACAGGCTATGTTTTCAGTTGCTCCTAGGTAAGGAACTGTAAGCAAAGGGGGATCATTTATATTCAGTCTAGGCCCCACCAGTCCCATCATGTGGCCCTGACAAAGAAAAGAGTTGTAAGGGAAAATCATAGAATCATAGAATGTTAGAGTTGGAAGGGACCTTGCAGGTCATCTAGTCCAACCCCCTGCACTCTGCAGGAGCATAGCTGAAAGATAGCCCTACATACCTACACATACCCGAAAGATGGTCGTCCAGCCTCCGCTTGAAAATGTCCAGCAAAGGAGCATCCACTACCTCTCGAGGCAGACTGTTCCACTGCTCAACCACTCTGACAGGAAGGAAATGAAGTAAAGCTGCCAATGGATGCCAAGAGCTCGTTGACGTGACTGTCACATGATTGCAGCAGCCGGGACGGGCAAAGATCCAGCACGCAAGCAGTGATCTTCACAGATCCCCTGTCGACATCCATCATGTAATTGGGTCAGAGTGGTCCATCAAGGAACCAGACAAGGCATTAGACCTGAGAACCAGTTTGGTGTAGTGGCTAGGAGCGTGGACTCTAATCTGGGAGGACTCGGATTGATTCCCCACTCCTCCTCCACACGAACCCAGCTGGGTGACCTTGGGCCAGTTCTCTCAGAGCTGTTCTCTCAGAGCTCTCTCAGCCCCACCTACCTCACAGGGCGTCTGTTGTGGGGAGGGGTAAGGAAAGGAGTTTGAAAGCCACTCTGAGACTCCTTCGGGTAGTGAAGGGCAGGGTAAAAATCCAACCTCCTCCTCCTCCTCCTTCTATCTGAGCTATGTTACAACCAGCATCCAACTCAAAACATATTTGGGAGATTTTATCAACAAAACCTTTCCAAAAGCATCGAAGAAGGAATGGACACACAAGCCCTCCTGGTTCCTTCAGGCTGGTCCCCAGGTTAGAAAAATGCACAACTGTCCCAAGTCTTTGCTTGGTGAGGCTGCCCCTCCCTCTGTTGCCTAAAATAAACTGCTGATGTTGCCAAAAATAAACTGGGTAACTCCCACAGCCACCAGTGACTCACATGAACTACATGAAGCTGCCTTATACTGAATCAGATGTAGGGCATTTTGTGTTTTTCAGGACAGGAAACCATGCCCTATTTATTTTTAAACTCTTGTTGAAATTGGGTTTATGTTATGGATTTCAATGGCTTCCCTGTGTATGACCTTGGGTCAGTCACAAGTCACAAGTCACATGGAGCAGGAGAGAGAGCTGTGAGAGAGGTGAGTGGGTTTCTTTTACTTGCTTTCAGCTGAGAGAATTCAGCTAAGGATATTTTGTGGGAAAACTGTGTTTAGCAGTGTGTGGAAGCACTTAGAGTTCTTGCAGAGTCCTGGCTGATTGAGTGTGGGAGAGGAACGGGCACTGTTTGACTGGGATTGCCTGTAATTGAGAGGAAGTGGAAGGGGCATTGTTTTGCCTGTGATTGAGTGCCTGGGTGAATTTGAATTTGAATAGCTGCTGCCTGACCTCTGCTGGGGGAGGCCTCTATTTAAGGAAACACCTTGCCAGAGGCACGAGCCTCTGGC
>NW_015160845.1:975134-981783 GCF_001447785.1 Gekko japonicus | reverse complement strand
TGTGTGCAGTTCTGGGCACCACACCTTAAAAAGGATATTATAGCTTTGGAAAAAGTGCAGAAAAGGGCAACTCGAATGATAAAAGGGTTGGAACACTTTCCCTATGAGGAAAGGTTAAAGCGCTTAGGGCTCTTTAGCTTGGAGAAAAGACGACTGAGGGGTGACATGATCGAGGTTTATAAGATTATGCATGGGAAAGAGCAGGTAAAGAAAGAGGTACTTTTCTCCCTTTCTCACAATACAAGAACTCGTGGGCACTCCATGAAACTGCAGAGCGGTCGGGTTAGAACGGATAAAAGGAAGTACTTCTTCACCCAAAGAGTGATTAACACATGGAATTCACTGCCACAGGAAGTGGTGGGTGCTACAAGCATGGACGGCTTCAAAAGGGAATTAGATAAGCATATGGAGCAGAGGTCCATCAGTGGCTATTAGCCACAAGGTATAGCTAGGGGCTCTGGGGCAAGTGATGCTCTGTCTTCTTGGTGCTTGGGGGGGGGGGGCAACAGTGGGATGGCTTCTAATGTCCTGGCCCCACTGCTGGACCTCCTGATGGCACTGGTATTTCTGGCCACTGTGTGACACAGAGTGTTGGACTGGATGGGCCTTTGGCCTGATCCAACATTGGCGTCTCTTATGTTCTTATGTTCTTATGTTCTTATGATGTGTTGTCCACTATTTCAGTGTCTTGGAATAAGATACTCTGTCCTGTTTGAGTTAGGCTATGTTCAGCCGCTGCTGATTTTTCAGGCTGGCCGAGTCTGCAGTGTATTTCATGTTCTTTTATTCTTGTCTGGATGCTACACTGTGTGGTCCCGGTGTAAACCTGTCCACAACTGCAAGGTATGCAGTATACTCCTGCAGAAGTGAGGGGATCTCTTCTGTGTTTTGCCGATCATAACATCTGCTGTATTTTTCTGGTGGGTCTGAATACTGTGTGTAGGTTGTGTTTTTTCATAAGTTTTCCCATCTGATCACTGATTCCTTTGGCATATGGCCTGGGCTTTCCTTAGCCATTGTGTGGTTCCATTCTCCCTTCAAGATTTCCTTTCTTCTTCTGAGGAGGTGTGAGGAGGGAGGCATTTCCATTTGGTTCATCTTCCTGAGGCAACTATTTTGGGTTTGGCTCCTCCTCCTGTGGCAGCCATTTTGGGCTGACACTCCCCGCCCCCTCTTAAAATTTTAAAGATGCCCACAAAGCCCAAAAAGGTTGGGGACCCTTGGCTGTCTCAGGGATCTTTTCTTGTCCAGTGTGGTTTGAATGTAAAATGCAGTGATATCACTTCTTGTTGCTGTACCCCAAACCCTCAAGGAATGTCACCAAACTCTATGGTCTTTATGCTCTCTGTGATCCACCCCCAGCTTGGTGTAGTGGTTAAGAGTGTGGACTCTAATCTGGAGATCTGGGTTTGATTCCCCACTCCTCCACATGCCACTGCTGGTGTGACTTTGGGTCAGTCACAAGTTTTCTCAGAGCTGCTCTCTCAGAGCTCTCTCAGCCCCACATACCTCACAGGGTGTCTGTTGTGAGGAGGGGAAGGGAAAGAACATGGTAAGCTGCTCTGAGACTCTCAGCGAAGGGTGGGGTATAAATCCAATCTCCTCCTCCTCCTCTTCCTTCAAATGCTCCTAGCATTGCCAACTTAAACCTGGCAACTCTAGCCCTGGTGTTCAGTGTGTGTCTACATGTCAGCCCGTTTGGTGTAGTGGTTAAGTGTGCGGACTCTAATCTGGGAGAACCGGGTTTGATTCCCCACTCCTCCACTTGCGCCTGCTGGATGACCTTGGGCAAGCCGTAGTTCTGATGAGAGCTCTCTCAGCCCCACCTACCTCACAGGGTGTCTGCTGTGGGGAGGGGAAGGGAAAGGAGTTTGTAAGCCGCTCTGAGACTCCTTTGGGTAGTGAAGGGAGGGGTATAAATCCAATCTTCTCCTCTTCCTCCTCCTCCTCTTCTTCTTGTCTGACAACAATTCCTATAGAGCTGAAAACAAATATGCTGTCATTGTTTCTGGGGCTGCTAGATGACTCCCAAGATAGGCTGACGCCAACAAAAAACTGGTGTCTCAATCTTCGCTACTCAATAGTACCACAAAATCCCAAAGTCTTGCGTCTGCTGTCATTCATACCCAAAGGCGAGATCCTCCGGGACGCTCTCCTAAACAAACCCCGGTGAAATCAGGCAAAATCAATGGAAACTGAGCAGGAGGAATCCCTCGCTGAATGAGCTTCATCGACTCTGCCGCATCTGAACCAACGGCTCATCAGTCATGCGCAGCCCCGTAGCTAGGGAATTATTTGGGAGGGGGCCTTGGGGGGGCACCAACTAATTAAATGAAAGTAGATTGCAGGTGGTAAGTTGGAGCACTTTGGGGGCGGCCCAGGAGGGAGGGCCCCCAGAAGAAACACTAGGGGGCCGGGCCCCATGGGCTCCGTGTTAGCTAGGGGCCAGGTCATGCGCATCCCATGAGCAATGAGAAGAGCAAGGACAATCAACAAAAGGACATCAGACAGAGGCCCTCATGTCTCCTTTAGCCACCGGCAACTAAATTTGTGTTTGTTCAGCCCCCAAGATCTTTGTTCTTCTGACATCGTCTGTGGTTTGTCAAAGCAATAGCACCCAAGTTTTTGAATGGGAGAACAAGATTCAATAGGAATATGGTGTGAACTGTACAAGTCTGACCTCCTGAGCATCCCCAGCACTATAACAGCCAAGTTCATGGTCCCCGTTATGATACAGAAAACAACAAAAATGGGCCACCCCAGAAAATGTAGAGGTTTGTACATAACTGAGAAACTTAGAGAGAAGACAACTTTGTACATTTGGGGGGGAGGGGCTGATTCTCTAAGAAAGGATGATGAGAACTAAATATGCCCCCTAATGGACGGAATGTTGAGAACAGTTGAGTGGGCTGATTCTCTAAGAAAGAATGATGAGAACTAAATATGCCCCCTAATGGATGGAATGTTGAGAACAGTTGAGTGTCCGTTCAAGTGGGAGGGGGCAGAAATTGGCCTGCTCAAGCCCTTGAGAGTTTAAAGAATTGGGGAGGTAGAAACGTTGGGAGGTGGGATATCCACATTGTCTCCTGCCTCTTCTGCTTCTTCACAGGCCATGACTTTGTTTACAGTACTTTTATTGAGGTAGTAATTAGATATAACAGTACAGCTTAGCGGTGGGGACACTGCTTCAGTAGATGTCTATGTACAAAAAGATTTCGAGAGCCAGAGTTATGATTTAGGGCAATGCTTCCTCCCAGCTCCCACTGGCAAATCCACCCTCTGCTTTACATGCAGATGGTCCTAGGTTCAATTCTTAGCACCTCCAATTAAGAAGAGAAGCCAATGTTGGATCAGGCCCATCCAGTCCAACACTCTGTCACACAGTGGCCAAAAATGCCAGGTGCCATCAGGAGGTCCAGCAGTGGGGCCAGGACACTAGGAGCCCTCCCAATGTTGCCCCCACCCCAAAGCACCAAGAATACAGAGCATCACTTGCCCCAGACCGAGAGTTCCTACCTATACCTTGTGGCTAATAGCCACTGATGGACCTCTGCTCCAGATGTTTACCTAATTCCCTCTTGAAGCTATCCACGCTTGTAGCCGCCGCCTCCTCCTGTGGCAGTGAATTCCATGTGTTAATGACTCTTTGGGTGAAGAAGTACTTCCATTTATCCGTTCTAACCCGACTGATCAGCGATTTCTTTGAGTGCCCACGAGTCCTTGTGTTGTGAGAAAGGGGGGAAAGTACTTCTTTCTCTACCTGCTCTATCCCATGCACAATCTTGTAAACCTCGATCATGTCACCCCTCAGCCGTCCTTTCTCCAAGCTAAAGCGCCCCACGCGTTTTAACCTTTCTTCATAGGGAAAGTGTTCCAACCCTTTTATCATTCTAGTGGCCCTTTTCTGCACTTTTTCCAATTAAAAGGACCAGGCAGTGGGTGATGTGAAAGACACTGACCTGAGACTCAAAGCTGATGCTGCCAGTCAGAGGAGACAAGATGGACTTGACGGACCCATAGTCGGAGTCAGTATAAAGCAGCTTCATGTGCGTCCATCTGCCTGTGTTCAGAGGCGGAAGCAGCGGCAGTCAAGTGAGAGCAAGACCCGAGTGAGAAATTCCTCCAAAAATCCCTGTCAAAAGCAATGCTCCCTCTAAGCCGTGGAGTCTTGTGAGCAAAAATTCTACTTTGTGAGCTACTGGCATTAAAGTCATGAGCAAGTGATTTGACTACTGCATACATTAGTTTGCTCTGGAGCCATCCTTCCTGAGCTAAGACAGAAATGTGTGAGCTGGAGGCTAAAAAACTGTGAGCTAGCTCACACAAACTCAGCTTAGAGGGAACACTGGTCAAAAGTTCTTGTTTAATTGGTATTTCCATGGTTTTTAAAGTTCTGTGAGCTGCTTTGAGAGCCAGTCTATTCCCCCCCCCCCCGGCTGAGGTAAAAATTACATTCAATCAAATGATATTTTGAGGGCTTGATCTTGGATATACCTAACGTTGCTCTAACAATACACAGGAGCCTTTTTCTTCTTCGTTTTTGCATTTACCAGCTAATGCTTCACAGTGGGCAGAAATAACTATATATTAGGAAGAACTTCCTGACAGTTAGAGCGGTTCCTCAGTGGAACAGGCTTCCTCGGGCTCTCCTTCTTTGGAGGTTTTGAAAGAGAGGCTAGATCTGCTTCTGACAGCAATGCGGATTGTGTGAACTTGGGCAGATCTTGAGAGGGAGGGCAGGACGGGTTGCTTCAGTGCTTAATTCTTGTGGCCCTTCTTACACACCCAGGGAAATGCTGATCGCCACGTTGGGGTCAGGGAGCAATTTTTCCTCAGGCCAGTTTGGCCGGGGATCCTGAAGGTTTTTGGTCATCTTCTGGGTATGGAACGGTGGTCACTGCAGGTGTGAAGGGGGAGGTATTTGTGAATTCCCTGCATTGTGCAGGGGGTTGGACTAGATGACCCTGGAGATCCCTTCCAACTCTATGATTCTATGATTCTGTGCTCTAAGACCCCCTGTCTTGGTGGTGGGGGGGGAGGTTCCCTCTCTCCCTCCCTGCATATTGTTGTGTGCCCATATACATATATTTACTCTCTTGCTTCCCCAAATGTAAAACCTCCTTGATGCAAAACACCACTATCACTTGTCCTTTAGAGCCTCCTCTTCTTTTTTGGAACAAGAAAGGAACAGAGCTGTGTATAACACTATAATAATACTAGAAGCATTTACACAAGCATATCTGCCTACACTTTAAGAACACACAAAATTTAATAATTGTAAAGAAGGTTCATGTAGGTATATAAGTACATAAGGCATTATCTAAGAGTAAAGAAGGTTCATGTAGGTATATAAGTATATAAGGCATTATCTAAGAGTAAACGTCAGGTAAGCATTTGTTAACTTCAACATTTCATTGTAGCTTCTGCCCATGTCACTTATATGCGTACATGCTTTATGAAAAATACGGAGTACTGATTTTTCAAATCTTGCTTGACTAGTCTTGACAGACTTTAGAAAAGAAAACAGTTGTGCAGTTATAATTGGTCCTTCTCTGATGAAGACCTTAGAAACAAATGCATTACTTGGAAAACTTCATTAGAATAAGATTACTATTGGACCTTCTTTACCATTTGTATTCTGTACTTTAAAGATTGAACTTTGATAACTATTAAATTTTGAGTGTTGCTCAAGTATAGACAGATACGTTTGTGTAAAGGCTTCTGGTATTATTATAGCGTTATACACAGCCCTGTCCTTTTGTTGTTCCTTCAAATTGGCAGCTGTGGCTCTTTCATTATTTTCTTCTTCCTTCTCGGCCACCTTTTAATAGCATGACAAACCGGTGGGAACCCAACATAAAACTAAATCAGAGATCTCTGTATGGTTTCAGGGCATTTCATCGCTCACCAGCACCTTCACCTAAAGCGAAAAATAATCCCTATTTCAGATGCTCAAAAGCAACATTCCAACTCGACTGTGCCGCTCGGGGAACCTATGCATTCGTCAACCCAAGGGGGGGGGGATTTAAACAGGGGCGGCATTTGGGAAGAACAGGGGAGACGCCCCTCCCTCCCGTCTGAGCAGCACGGGGAGCTGGGATTTATTTCCCTCACACAAAAGACATTGATTCTGTCTGTGCGTGGATGAATAGCCTGCACTCTAAAAATGATCCTGCACCTGGCTTTATTATCAGATGGGAAACCAGGGGTTTACGGGTCTAAAAGGACCTGTGATGGAGAGATGATGCGGTTGAATGACTGTTCTGTGGAGCCCAGCATGGGTCTAATCACTGCGGAGACTCCCCGCGAGTCCCTTTTTGGCACAATGCGATTTGTTATTATGATTCAGCTGCCAAGTTCTCTGCGGCCTCTATGTGAAGTCAGAGGAGGCTTGCGAGAAGGCTTCATAATACCGAAGGCCGGGATCGGGCGGGTGCGTTGGCTATAATGTACCTTAACATACAAGCTGCCCAATTAAAGTCACCAATGCTCTGTAAAAAAATATATGCACATCTGCAACAGACAACAACACTGTATTTGCCCTCCTTGGAAGGAGGTCAAGCTTAAATGGATCTGACGGTGCAAGTTACCAGTTGCGCTTATCGAAGTCCTTTAACCTGTTATGACACACACACATCCTCCCTCCACT
>NW_015160845.1:939439-974948 GCF_001447785.1 Gekko japonicus | reverse complement strand
CCTCTTTGGCTGGCTAACTTCTCCCTGCCTGCCCCCTCGGCTTCCCAGCGGAGTGCTTCTCCTCCTCACAGCCGGGGACTGGCAGCTGCAGTAGCAGCAGCAGCAGGGCCAGGGGAGCGACGGCTTGTGAGTGCCCTGCCAGACAGCCTCTTCTCTGGGCACCCTGACAAGGGGCGCCAAACTGCACCTGCCCCCCCGCCAAAAGCCCCCCCGCTGGCTCTGACCAGGGGGAGCGCAGGGGGGCATGAGGGGTGCCAGAAGGGATCCTCGCCTAGGGTGCAAAATAAGCTGGGGCCGGCCCTGACCAGGGCTGATTCCTGCTTAGCTTCCCGTATTTGATGAGACTGGGCTATTGTGGACCTGGAATTCAGCATCCCAAAATATTTGGCTTTGGTGTAATAGTTGTGTGGACTCTAATCTGGGAGAGCCGGGTTTGATTCCCCACTCCTCCACTTGCACCTGCTGGATGACCTTGGGCAAGCCATAGTTCTGTCAGAGCTGTTCTTGAAAAAGAGCAGTTTCTGTCAGAGCTCTCTCAGCCCCACCTACCTCACAGGGTGTCTGTTGTGGGGAGGGGAAGGGAAAGGAGTTTGTAAGCCACTATGAGACTCCCTTGGGCAGTGAAGGGCGGGGTATAAATCCAATCTCTTCTTCTACCTCACAGGGTGTGGGGAGGGGAAGGGAAAGGAGTTTGTAAGCTGCTGTGAGACTCCGAGTGAAGGGCGGGGTATAAATCCAATCTCCTTCTCCTTCTCCTCCTCCTCCTCCTTCTGATACAATGGGTTAATTTAGTGATAGGTTACGTATATGGGTTAGTAGATCAGCCGCTCTGAGGCTTCGAGTGAATCCAGTCTCTTCCTCCTACTCCTCCCTTTAAAAGCAAGACAAGCAGAAAGTTTCTAGTCCATAAGATAGCACCACATAGAAGCATCTATCCAAGAGGATTTCTGGGTGTCGATATATTGGGCTGACTGGCCCCTATCCGCTGCTAGTGGGAGCAGAATAAATGGCAAACAAGCAATTCTGTGCATAATCACCACTTCCTGAAATCTATGTCGTTGATGCAGGTGTGACGGACTGCACTTTTAAAAGCTTAGAAGTGCTGTGTAAACAGATAAAGGTTTGTGAAGGGTTAATTCTTGAGTGACAGGCTGTTCCAAGAGATCTGATTGGTTAGCATCAGCTGAAGAGAGAAATACTTCTGGACTGGATGCTGAGGGGGAATTCAGCCCTGGCTGAGAGCAGTTTGACACAGACAGGAGAACTGAGCAAAGTTTATTAGGAGTTGTGGCTCAGTAGTAGAACTCCTGCTTTGCATGTGAAGGGTCCCACATTCAAAATCCACCCAATCTCCCGTTGAAAGGACCACGCGGTAGGTGATGCTGCTAGTCTGAGAAGATAATACAGATTTTGATGAACCAATGGTCTAATTCAGTGTAAGACCGCTTCATATGGTCAAAGAGTATGCCTCATGTTTGTGAATCAGTCCAAACCACACTTAGATCTTTTCCGCAAGCCCAACTTACTCCAGATTTTGACCATTTCCACAAAAGACCAAACCCCCCATACGTCTGTGTTCTTAAACATTCGAACTATGCAAAAACTTCTGCAAACAATTTTGCCTCCTCAGGAATCGATTCAAATGTTGCGCCCCACACCCCACATTTTCAGAATCCTCGTATTCAGGGACTTCTTAAAAATTCGGATCCTAACTCTGCAGTTTTCTAGTGAAGAATCCCCATAGTCGAATTTTCCCCGCCACGATGCTATTTTGTGTTGCTGCGTCAGTGACGCATGTTTGCCATGCCTCCCACCCTCCCTGGTTGTCCCTGAGAGAGCCACCTTTTAAAAAACATAGTACTGATTGTGTTACAACCCAATTTTGACCTTTACAGTACATGAAATTCCTATCCTTTGCTTTGCCTTTGGAGACTCTGGGCCAGACTGATCAATTCCAGTTTAAGGGGAAACATTGTGCTGTTCCCTCTCTGAAAAGTGGTGGTAAAATGATTGCTAGTCCGAAAGCAGCCAGCTTGAGATAAGCTGGAATCAGAACTCCCTGGTTACCGAGAGAGAAGAACGAATAAAAGAACATGAACCACACAGCATAGCATTCAGACAAGAATAAAAGAACACGAAAGACACTGCAGACTGGGCCGACTCTAAAAATCAGCAGTGGCTAAACAGCCTAACTCTAACCAGACACAATATCTTATTTCAAGATACTGAAAGACTGGACAACACATCCAATTAGCATGTCAGATTACACAGGGAAGCCATTGAAATTCATAAACATAAACACAATTTCAACGTGAAAAGAAAAGAGTTTACAAATAAATAGGGCATGGTTTCCTGTCCTGAAAAACACAAAATGCTCTACATCTTACAACAGCACTACAGATAAGATTAGAATTTCAACAGCCAATCCATACGCAAAAGAACCTCCTCAGGAAAGCTCCTCCATTAGCATGTCACAGCCTGGGGAACTCCTACAAGATAAGGACTCAGCCCTACCCCGCCTTCCTGAGTAGATATAAATTGCCTGCCTGCCATTTTTCTTCTCACATTGACACGGAGGGTGCTCCATCTTTCTGTGTTGTACCTCTGAGGATGCCAGTCACAGCTGCTGGTGAAATGTCAGGTCCTACAATGCCTACAATGCCAAGACCATGACCATACAGCCCGGAAAATCTACAACAACTAGAGAAGGGAGTATTCACAAAGAGCCGCAGCACTAATGATAGCTGGCTTCCGGTTTTGTTTGGCTTTCTAAGATATAAGGTGGTTGCTCTGCTGCTCTCTCTAGCAGCTGGAGCCGTGGCTTAGTTGGATAAAGCACTTGTCTAGGGAACAGGTGAGCTTGGGATAGCATCTCAGCAGTGCCTCCTGAAGAGCTGTTTTTCTTTTGCGTCCAGAAGTGTGTCTTATTCTATGCCCAACCCTCTATTCTTTTCCGGGCCAGAACATCAAAACACTGCAAAAAGGATCACAGTCCCTTTAGATGCCTTCAGGGCTGTGGTTAAGTACGCAGACTCTAATCTGGGAGAACCGGGTTCGATTCCCCACTCCTCCACTTGCAGCTGCTGGATGACCTTGGGCAAGCCATAGTTCTGTCAGAGCTGTTCTTGAAAGCGCAGTTCTGGAAAGAGCTCTCTCAGCCCCACCTATCTCACAGGGTGTCTGTTGTGGGGAGAGGAAGGGAAAGGAGTTTGTAAGCCACTATGAGACTCCCTTGGGCAGTGAAGGGCGGGGTATAAATCCAATCTCTTCTTCTACCTCACAGGGTGTGGGGAGGGGAAGGGAAAGGAGTTTGTAAGCTGCTGTGAGACTCCGAGTGAAGGGCGGGGTATAAATCCAATCTCCTCCTCCTTCTCCTCCTCCTCCTCCTTCTGATACAATGGGTTAATTTAGTGATAGGTTACGTATATGGGTTAGTAGATCAACTATCGCATATCTGAGTTCCTTATGAACTCTTGGGTATATGCCATAAGGACCTACAGACTTATAGGTCTTTAATTTATCAAGTAGGTCTAGAACTTCATCGCTGGTCACCTAAGTTTGGATCAGTTCTTCAGACTCCCATCCTGAAAACAGGGGCTGTGGCATGGGTACCTGCCCCACACTTTCCACAGTAAACACAGAAGCAAAAAAAGTCATTGAGCTTCTCTGCCATCTCCCCATCTTCCTTTAGCAATCCCTTGTCATCCAAAGGCCCCACTGCTTCTCTGGCTAGTTTCCTGCTCTGAATATTTTTTAAAATGTTTATTGTTTGTCTTGATGTTTTTAGCAACCCACTCCTCAAAAAAATCTCTTTTTGCATGCCTAATTATTGACTTACATTTCTTTCACCAGAACCTGCGGTCCCTCCTGTTCAGTTCACTGGGGCAAACCTTTCACTCTTTAAAACAAGCCTTTTTATAGCTTCCTTGACTTGCCCTGTTAACCACACAGGCTTTCTTTTAGACTTGGAAGTGCCTTTCCTCACCTGTAGAATGCATTCTGTTCAGGCTTCAATAAGGATGGTTTTAAATACCTTCCGAGCATCTTTCAGGGTTTTCCCTTCAGTTTCTTTTTTACTATTCCCCTCATTTTTTTGGTAAAGTTCCCTCTTTTGAAATCAAATGTTACCATTTTGGACTTTAGGAGTAACTTTCCATTGACCTGAATGCTGAACTTAACAGTTCCCGACTGGTGTTAACAATTTGACTGAAGCCACCGAGAACCTGTTTCTTTGCCCTCTGATCCTGATGGATGACTTTGTAGCCATTCACCAGTTTCGTAGGGCTGGGTCGCAGATGCCTACTTGTTACTTGTGGATGGCTGAGTGAAATAATTACTTATATCTGTGAATGAGCCAGTTTGGTGCAGTGGCTAGGAGCCTGCAGTCTAATCTGAAAGAGCCAGGTTTGATTCCCCACTCCTTCACATGCAGCGGTTGGTGCGACCGTGGGTCAGTCATAGGTAATTCCAGAGCTGTTCTCTCAGGAGCAGTCCTCGAAAGAGCTCTCTCAGCCCCACTTCCCTCGCAGAGTGTCTGTTGTGGGGAGGGGAAGGGGAAGGATATTGTAAGCCGCTCTGAGACTCCTCCTCCAGGCAGTGAAGGGCGGGGTAGAAATCCAATCTCCTGTTCTTCTTCAATCACAGACTAATTCACTTTTTCATTCAGCACATTTTTATCCCCTCCTTCTTCTAGAGAGCTCAGCACAGCATCCCTATCTCTATCCCCTTCCATGTTAAGCCCTTAACAAACCTGTGTAGTGGCTTAGGCTGGAAGTTTGGCTCAAGAAGAAATCATAAAAGTCAAATCCATATATACAAGTTTCAGAGTATAGCTATGTTGGTCTAGAACAGCCAACACCTTCGAGACCAACAACAACAAGAAGAAGAGATTGAATTTATACCCCGCCCTTCACTACCCAAAGGTGTCTCAGAGCGGCCTACAAACTCCTTTCCCTTCCCCTCCCCACAACAGACACCCTGTGAGGTAGGTGGGGCTGAGAGAACTCTTGACAGAAACTGCTCTTTTTCAAGGACAGCTGTGCCAGAGTTATGGCTTGCCCAAGGTCATCCAGCCAGGTGCAAGTGGAGGAGTGGGGAATCAAACCCGGTTCTCCCAGATTAGAGTCCGCGCACTTAACCACTACACCAAACCACTACACCAAACAAGATTTGGGGGGGGGGGTTATAAGGTTTTAAGAGTCGAAGTTCCCTTTGCCATATTCCTAACAAAGGGAGCGTTGACTTTTGAGAGCCTGTATCTGGTATCTGGTGGAACGAGCTCCTGGAAGAGATCAGGGCCCTGCGGGACCTCATGTGGTTCCGCAGGGCCTGCAAGACGGAGCTCTTCCGCCAGCCTTTCAATCAAGGAGCCGCCCCCTAACAGCTGAAAGACAGAGAGTGTCCAACAACAGCCTGTGCCAGCCGCCGAAAGAAAAGACCTATGAGCTGACTGTGAGAAGGGATTATTGAATAACGGCTGTTGTCATTAAATAATAATGATGATCACTGGCACTTTATCATGTCAGATGGTTTTAGCAGGTTTTCCAATGGTTTAGCTGTAATGTATGTGTCTTTTTATGAAAGCTGCCCTGAGCTGGCCTCGGCCGGGAGGTCAGGGTACAACAAATAAATAAATATCCTGAAAATCTTGTTGGTCTCTAAGGCATGACTGAACTGGAATCTAGCCATATGTACGAGCATATGAAGTTGACACAGGATCCAATGCAATGGATCAGCAGCACGATCAGGGCTGTCTTAAGAGAGGGATGTCCTCATGCAACACACAATGTGAAAATGATTACCCTAGGAAAGAATAGATTCCTTTGAACTATGGTGCTGGAGAAGACTCTCGAGAGTCCCTTGGACTGCAAGAAGATCAAATCAGCCAATCCTCAAAGAAATCAACCCTGACTGTTCCCTGGAAGGCCAGATAATGAAACTGAAGCTCAAATACTTTGGCCACCCAATGAGAAGGGAGCACTCCCTGGAGAAGACCCTGATGCTGGGAAAGACTGAAGGTCAAAGAAGACGGGGACGGCAAAGGACGAGATGGTTAGACAGTGTCATCGATGCAACGAACATGAAGTTGAGCAAACTTCAGAGGACAGCGGAAGACAGGAGGGCCTGGCGGGATCTGGTCCATGGGGTCGCGAAGAGTCGGACTCGACTGTGCGACTGAACAACAACAACAAGGAAATTTTGCCCTGACCTGGATAACCCAGAGTAGCCCGAACTCATCAGATCTCAGAAGTTAGCAGGGTCAGCCCTGGTTAGTCTTTGGATGGGAGATCCCCAAGAAATACCAGGGCTGCTATGCAGAGGAAAAGAAGAAGAGAAGAGATTGGACTTCTACCCTTCCCTTTTACTACTTGAAGGAGTCTCAGAGCGGCTTACAATCTCCTTTCCCTTTCCCTCCCCACAACGGACACCCTGTGAGGTAGGTGGGGCTGAGAGAGCTCTTTCAAGGACTGCTCCTGAGAGAACACCTCTGAAAGAAACTGTGACTGACCAAAGGTCACACCAGCAGCTGCATGTGGAGGAGTGGGGAATCAAACCCGGTTCTCCAGATTAGAGTCTGCCACTCTTCACCACTACCCCTGCAAAGGCAGGTAAACGCAAACCACCTCTGAGTGTCTCTTGCCTTGAAAACGCTACAGGATCGCCATGGGTCAGCTGTGACTGAACAGCACTTTCCACCACCAGGAAATTTTAGGATGGAGCACAATAAACAGTCCCTCCCTCCTCCTGCAACAGACCAGATAATTGGGCAGCAGGCAAACCCATGTCTCAATGAAGTTTCCTTGACGCATTTTCAGTGTATTTTCTCTGGCGGGTTCCCCGGGTGATGGAAATAGAGAGGTGGCACCCGATAGAGGAGGAAAAGCGAGGCAAACTCCTGGGAACGGCATGACAAGTAGCAGGGAGGGACGAGGAAGCGGCGCCAGAGGGGAGTCATCCTTTCATGTGGAATAAACCGACCGCTGTGCAAACAAGCTGCGCATCTCTAAAATCTTTTATGCGGCACAAGAAGACAGAGAAAAGCTCCGTCTATGCGCCAGTGCTATCACACTGTCCTTGCGGTGTCACAAATGTTTTTTTCCTTTCATGTCTGGACAAGCCAACCCAGGAGGATAACTGTTTGCTCTTGCACGATACGGAACAATACATGGATGCACCCACAGACCGTGGGGTCACGAAGAGCCAGACTCAACTGTGCGACTTAACAACAACAACAACAACAACAAAAGCCATAGTATATAAGCCCCAATGACTGCATCCGGGAGCTTTACGGGGTCGGACCGAAAGTTCCAATTCTGAAAAATTGTTCGCAGGTGGCATTCGACCCCCTCTACGTTTACACCACATTTTACCCTCATGTAGCTCCAATTGTTGGAGGGGATGTGGGCAGCCTGGCTCTTATATCCACCACTGGTGGACGTGCCCTGTTATGGTGCAGTACTGGACCACTGTTCTTAAACTGATATGTGATATTACTGGGTACCGTATCCCTATGAGGCCAGAACTTTCAAGCAAGGAGCCGACCCCTAGCAGCTGAAGGATGGAGAGCCCGCCCCCTGGAGTGTCCAACAACGGTCTGCGCCAGCCGCCTAAAGAAAAGATCTAGGAGCCAACTGTGAGAATGGATTAATAAATAACGGCTGTCATCATGAAATAATAACAATGATTACTGGCACTTTATTATGTCAGATGGTTTTAGTAGGTTTTAGGATCGTTTTAACTGTAATCTGTGTGTCTTTTTCTGTAAGTCGGCCTTGGCCAGGAGGGCGGGGTATAAATTTGATAAACAAATAAATAAATAAACTTCTCTTGCTTAATTTATGGGAGGAGATAGAGGTTCCTGCTGTCAGGAAAGATCTCATTTCTTATATCTTGGTGGCAGCCAAGACTTTAGTGGCTAAGCACTGGGAAAGTAGTACACAACCCTCTAAGGAATATGGGGTTCAATAAATTATGGGGATACCTGGTCATGGACAAAATATCAGATCTCATTTCCTTAGCGGAGAATCCAAACTTTCCTCCAGATCATTTGGAACGTCGGTTCCCTTTTCTTGAATATATGGAAAGACATAAGCAAGCTTAAAAAGGCACTCCCTGATAATTTGAGGGTTACAGCTATATATTGAATAGCCGTTTGGTTTTATTGCTCTTGTGTTTTTGTGTGTGTTTATGTTGTTACTGTTGTGGTCTCCTGAGAGCCAGTTTGGTGTAGTGGTTAAGTGTGCGGACTCTAATCTGGGAGAACCGGGTTTGATTCCCCACGCCTCCACTTGCACCTGCTGGATGACCTTGGGCAAGCCGTAGTTCTGATACGAGCTGTTCTTGAAAAAGAGCACTTTCTGTCAGAGCTCTCTCAGCCCCACCTACCTCACAGGGTGTCTATTGTTGTGGGGAGGGGGAGGGAAAGGAGTTTGTAAGCTGCTCTGAGACTCCTTTGGGTAGAGAAGGGCGGGGTATGAATCCAATCTCCTCCTCCTCCTCCTCGTACGTGCTACTGTAAATTGTCATTATATTATATAAATAAAATATTAGTAAGGGAGGGGGACACACAAAAGTTCCACGTAGTCCAGCAGTGTGTTCCAATGGACCACTCCAAGAGCTCATATGAAGAAGAAGAAGAAGTCGAAGAAGAAGAGACTGGATTCACTACCCAAAGGTGTCTCAGAGCGGCTTACAAACTCCTTTCCCTTCCCCTCCCCATGACAGACACCCTGTGAGGTCGGTGGGGCTGAGAGAACTCTTGACAGAAACTGCTCGTTTTCAAGAACAGCTCTGACAGGACTATGGCTTGCCCAAGGTCATCCAGCCAGGTGCAAGTGGAGGAGTGGGGACTCAAACCCGGTTCTCCCAGATTAGAGTCCACACACTTAACCACTACAACAAACTGGCTACACATCCCTGGTTTCCCCCCAGCATCTAGTATCCATAGGTGCAGGTTCCATTTCATTGTTACGTGTAAGTGGGATTGTAGGAACCCAAGCCCCCCAGATTGGGGTGTGCACAACTGGCTTGGGGTTCAGTGGACCCTTCCTCCTGAACAAAATCTTTTGGAAATGGATTGCATAGGTCAAGTCAAGTTTATTAAAGTTTAACAGGCCACAGGCCAGACACTATCAAACACAATTTAAGAATTAAGAATCACAGTAATGGAGAAATTGCTCAAACGGAACTGGGACTCCCTCCAAAAAGAAGCTAGATGGAAATGTTCCCCATCTGGGAATCGAGTACCCAAACCAATCTGATCCGCCTTGTTATCTTGATATGCTGACAGTTCCAAAATTAAGGCGGTCGTATCGGATCACACGTCGTAATGCACTGCCAGCAGCCCAGATGAAGGGCCATTCCTTCGAGACACCTTCAGATCAGCACTTGGTGATTGCCCTCTAGCAGTGGTGGATTCGTTGTCCCACACCTTTTTCTATGGTTCAGAGCATGCAGTAGCCAGAGAAAGATTTCTTAGACAATGGCTAGTATTCGGACACTTTTGACACCTCAAGATTATGGTCATTTTTGAGTCGCTTCTGCACAAGCTGTATTGTGGACACGGACAGGTTTAGTGGAGTGGTTAAGTGCGCGGACTCTAATCTGGGAGAACCGGGTTTGAGTCCCCACTCCTCCACATGCAGCTGCTGGATGACCTTGGGCAAGCCGTGGTTCTGTCAGAGGTGTTCTTGAAAAAGAGCAGTTTCTGTCAGAGCTCTCTCAGTTCCACCTACCTCACAGGGTGTCTGTTGTGGGGAGGGGAAGGGAAAGGAGTTTGTAAGCTGTTCTGAGACTCCTTTGGGTAGTGAAGGGCGGGGTATAAATCCAATCTCTTCTCTCTTCTTCTTCTTCTTTATTCATATATTTCCCCATCCCTTGTAACCCCTCCCCCCAAGTAGGCTGGGGAGCTGAATTTTCTTCTTCCCCCATGGTGTATATGTTCTTTTTCTCTACTGTTCTTCGTTCAGGTGGGTTTTAAAATTTTTTAATTAATAATCAACACACAATACAGAACAGTATAAAGGCCACATACAAGCACGAATAACGTACCAGAAGGCAATGTGCAATCATATGCAATTATATTTATTCAGTCAAAACAGCATACATCGCGTGGCATAACCATCAGTGAGTATTGTTGGATCACCGTCTAAGATCTGTGGGTTCAAAACTTGGTAAGCAAGCCATAGAAACATAGTAAAGCTCTGTCAACAAAGGGGTCCCAACCAATGTTCCCTCTAAGCTGTGGAGTCTTGTGAGCAGAAATTCTACTTTGTGAGCTACCGGCATCAAAGTTGTGAGCAAACAATTTGGCTACTGCATCAGTTAGTTTGCTCTGGAGCCATCCTTCCTGAGCGAAGGCAAAAATGTGTGAGCCAGAGGCTAAAAAACTCACACTAACTCAGCTTAGAGGGAACAATGGTCCCAACAGGCTGAAAGGCTGAAAGAGTTGGGTATGTTTAGCCTGGGAAAGAGAAGGCTTAAGCGGGGACATGATGGCAGTCTTCAATTATTTGAAGGGCTGTCATGCAGAAGATGGAGCAGATCTATTCTGTCTTGCTCCGGATTGCAAGACTAGGTCTAACGGGTGGAAATTACAAGGGAGTCGTTACCGGCTAAATATCAGGAGAAACTTCCTAACTGTAAGAGTGGTTGAGCAGTGGAACAGACTGCCTCGGGAGGTGGTGGATGCTCCTTCGCTGGATGTTTTCAAGCGGAGGCTGGTATGTAGGTATGTAGGGCTATCTTTCGGCTATGCTCCTGCAGAGTGCAGGGGGTTGAATGACCTGGAAGGTCCCTTCGAACTCTAACATTCTATGATTCTCCAGATTAGAGTCCGTCGCTCTTAACCACTATACCAAGCGGGAACTCCCTGCACAATAAGAATTTGTTTTGAGGAAATAAACCCTGCCAGCCAAGAAGAAATCCGACACTGTGGTCAGGCAACAGGGCAAAATGGCGCAGCAGAAGAAGTCACAACAGCGTATTGAGCCGTCCTTTCAAAAGCTGACAACACCAATTAAACGCCACATCACAAACCGCCACGTACTATGAAAACGGAGACAGATGATAGACGAAATCAAGAGCTCTGTTGAGGTAGCATGCCACATCTGTTCACAAACAGAGAATGGACAACTCTCTCACTGCTCACACATTTCTACAGAAGTGTCCATCTACTGTCTGTCTTGTTGGGGCACGCTGTATTCCTTGAGGGCAGGGGGGAAAAATCAGAAATACATCAGAGACAAATCCAAAGAGATAAAAACCAGCCTCCTTCAAAGCTAAAGAGGCAAGTGGAAATTTTCTAGATACTAAAAGTGCCGCAGAGTTCTCACTTCCTTCATAGGTCTTCAGTTTTCTTAATTAGCATCAAACATGTTTTCCTATAAAGACAGTGTTTGGACTCATTCCCAGAGCCTACAGCTTCCTTCCCACATTTTCCACAGAAGCAGCATAAAAAGCTGGAGAAGAAAACATCCCATCCCACCCCTTCTGAGGAGGGATGCCAGCGCCCAGGTGAGGCTGGGGGATACAGAGGAATTACAGCTCATCTACAGACTACAAAGATCAGTTCCCCTGGAGAAAATGGATGTTTTGGATGGTGGGGTCTATGCCCCCTTTCTAATCTGTTTTAGTAGCAGGTCACTAATGGATTTTTTCGTGCCAGGTCAGACACAACCATTTCAGCAAAAGAGCAGTTTCTGTCACTCAGCCCCACCTACCTCACAGGGTGTCTGCTGTGGGGAGGGGAAGGGAAAGGAGTTTGTAAGCCGCTCTGAGACACCTTTGGGTAGTGAAGGGAGGGGTGTAAATCCAATCTCCTCCTCTTCTTCTTTTACCTCACAGGGTGTCTGTTGTGGGGAGGGGAAGGGAAAGGAGTTTGTTAGCTACTCTGAGACACCTTTGGGTAGTGAACAGTGGGGTATAAATCCGATCTCTTCTTCTTTTCTTCTTCTTCTTCTTCATACAAAGCTGCTTACATCCCATTGGCAAAGCGGGGCGGAGCCATTTTTGAGGGAAATGGCTTTCTTCCATTTTCACCTCTTCGTTGTGCTTCTTTCTTTTCTTTTTTTTGTTCAAAAAGATTTTTATTTTCATCGTTCTCACATGTTACAACTTTTTGTCAATCAGTTATGTATCCCATTTTCCCTCCCTCCCCCAAAAGGCTTCCCGCAATGCGTCTCCCTCATGTCCCACATAGATAGATAGATTTAAGATAACATCAAGTAATTAATATAGTTCTAGACAAAGTAAATTTTGTTTCACATCCCAGTTCTTTTCCAGATATATTTTGAAGTCCTTCCATTCTTCATAAAATTCTTGGTCCTCTTCATTGTTCAATTTTTTAGTTATTTTGTCCATTTCAGCCATGAACAGAACTTTTTGTATCCACTCCTCCAGATCTGGTATTTTTTCTTGTTTCCAATATTGGGCATATATCATTCTTGCTGTTGTTATCAAATACCAGAACAGAGTTCTTTTTGTTATATTTAGTTCTTCCATTTTTAAACCTAAGAGCAGAATTTCGGGTGTCTTCTTAAAAGAACATTTTAGAATCTTTTGCATTTCACTGTGGATTTTGGTCCAAAAGTCTTTAGCTTTATCACATGTCCACCACATGTGATAGAATGAGCCTTCATGTTTTTTACATTTCCAACATTTACTAGACATGTTTTGGTTCATATTTGCTATTTTCTTTGGTGTCATGTACCATCTATACATCATTTTATAACAATTTTCTTTTACATTGGTACAAATAGACAGTTTCATAGAGTTTTTCCACAAATATTCCCATGTTTCTATAGTAACTTCCTTATTCATATTAACTGCCCAACCACTTCGTTGTGCTTCTGAATCACTGTGGTGTGCTGTTTAAATGCCCATACCGCTTCCGACAATGCCGCTTCCTCACCCCCCACACACACCCTTTTTTGTTGTGCAATCTTCCTCACCCTTCCCCCCCCCTCGAACGTTCTAAGTTGAGTGCTATCATGCTAAACCGATATAACACTTCAGTGTTACAGTGGCACCATTGAGATGCCTTGACTCCATTGAGAGACTATACTGCTTTAGCACTATAGTGCTCATCATAGGAGGAAGATCACATGGCGATAAAGGGCAGGGGGGAGCGGTGCAGTTTGAAATGGCCACAGCACTTCAGGGATGGCTCATTAACGGGATGAAGTTTGCTGTATGAAACCCCCATCCTTCCAACGCTTTACTCGGAACCGGGCCAACAATGGATAACATCTGGTTTAGAATGAGAAAGGAACCTATAGCATTATACCCTAGTGAGGTTCCTGTCCTCCCCAGGATCCACCCCCCAAATCTCCAGGAGTTTCCCAAACTGGATCTGGCAACCCTACCCCCCAATCCGCTGCTGGTGGCCAGGGGGGACGTGGCAACCCTAATTCTGAGTGTCATAAGGAGGGAAAGCCATGGCCCGCCCCCCTTAAAGAGACCCAGAAGTACAGTAAGGACAAGAAATATGACTCAATCCTTTTCCACCTCTGCAGAACAAGTAACTGGTGTCTGGCCAGGAGAGGTGCGCTTTATCTTCTCTCCTGGAGCTCCAGTCTAAGCCTTTGTCTCCGGTGTTCAAAGGGTGTGGGTGAAACTGGAGGGCAGGTAACGACCACCTGGCTTTCATCTGTTGGAACCAGGTGCTGGTGGCTCTGCATCAGCTGTCGAACAAGCCTGCAGTCCATCTTCTTGTTTGCCTGCTTCTGCTTCTTCAGAGCTGGCTACACAGGACTCCTCTCCTCCTGAGAAGTCCTCCTTTCTTGACTGACCCACAACACTTACCTTGCCTTGCAGGTAGCTCATCCCCATCCGGAGGTCGGTAACCCTACGCACAAGCAAGCTTTCTTGCCCTGCAGGTACCTTATCCTCATCCGGAGGTCGCTAACCCCACACGCAAGCAAGCTTTCTTGCCCTGCAGGTAGCTCATCCTCATCCAGAGGCCAGTAACCCTATGTGCAAGCAAGCTTTCTTGCTTTGGAGGAAGCTCTTTCCTGCAAATGAGAACGGCAAGGCTTGCAGGAGCAAGTCCGACTCTACAGAGACCAGTCACTTCCTCTAAAATGTGCCTGGTAATAATCGGTTACCCGCTTGCCTCGGAACAGCCCGCCCTCAGTGTGCCCGGGAGGGCTGTGAAGTACCAGGGACAGAAGCCAAAGCTCAACCCTTGAAATCAGAAGTGGCTGCTCACAAACCAGCAGTCGCACAGAGCCTACCGGGATCCGCCATCGGGGGACAAATGTGCTGTGTGATTCAGCTCCAGCTGCTGTTGCAAACAACCAGGGAAGTCGTTGGCATTCAGGCAAAGCCTGTGGAGCACTTTCCATTCAAGCCGTGCCAACAGATGAACAAAAGTAGCCCACAGGTTACTTGGCTCATATAAATACGGAAGCATGCTGCAACAGCTTTCCTCCCTCCTAAGTGTCTTCCATAAGGATGAGGACATCTGCCTCAGCTTGTTTATGTGCCTCAAGAGGAGGGGCCGTGGCTCAGTGGAAAAGCCTCTGCTTGGCATGCAGAAGGCCGCAGATTCAATCCCCCAGCATCTCCAGCTAAAAGGATCAGGTCGGAGGTGATGCGAAAGACCTCTGCTTGAGACCCTGGCGAGACACTGCCAGTCTGAGTAGGCAGTATGGTGCGTCATCGTCTGCAAAGGGATCTGATTGACTCGGCTTTAGACTAGAACGTTAGCACTTCATCTATGCGTATCCCTATACTAAAAGGATTGGATAATATCTGTCAGTTTCACTGTTTCATGCAAGAGAGAGCTGTTGTTTTTGAAGAAGGAATATTACGAAACGGGGAGAAAATATCCCGGAATCTTCGTCAGAATAATTTTGAGTCCAACATTCATAGTTTCATTTTTTATATGTTTAATCAAGTCTTTGGAATTTTTTCATTGAGAAGTTTGTGCTACGGCACACACAAACGTCCAAACGCTTCTACGCATAACCGTACTCGAGTTGCGTGCTCTGTTTGTACTTAGCATTGTTCAAAAAAACTTTCTTTGACATTGTTCTTTAAGACAACTGCCTGCTGAAATTGCTGCAAGTAACTTAAAATAGAAACATGTTTATTTGAACATTATTTAAATACGTTTTCTTTTAAATATATTTTCCTGGAGCTATTCTGCGCAGATTGTCACCGTCTTTGCGAGTCTTAGTTGTTGTTTTACTGTGACCCATCTACTATCTTACTCATTTAGGATGTGCCAGCTTCACACGGTCATGTGACCGGCCCCTGTTGGAAACATCCTACGTTGGACTAAACAAAGCCTTGGTCTGATCCTGCCAAGTTACCCTTATGTTCTCTGGAAAGCTCTCCAGCTTGGCAGCTGGCAACGCTGCCCTGTTATCAGCACACCACGAATGGGAACACATTCAACGCGCCTTTTTGTGAACTGAGGCAAGCGCTGTTTTGGAAAACAGGATCCTGGACCAGATGTTCAAGTGGGCCTTTTATTCCCCCTCAAAAAAGAAAAAACAATAAGCTGCGCGACACACACACTTGTCCCTCGGATCGTCTGCAACAATGAAAAGACCCCCTTGCCAGATCCTGCCTCTAAATGCTACTGAATGGGCGCCCTTCCAGCCAGTGTTGCCAACATCCAGGTGTGAGGGGAGCTTAGCCAATTATTATATACTGCAGACCCTGTCACATTAGAGCTTGCTATAGGAGCTCCCCAGTCACCAGAATAAGCGCGGTAGCGTACATCAAAAAATTGTATAAGAATTAGCATTTTGAAATATGGCTTGCAGCACTTCATTCTAATGAAGAGATAAGTACAGAATGACAAACCTGAAGAAGGACACGCAAACGGACAGTGTACTAGAACTCCGTCGTTTGAAACTAATACTGTAGTATTCTATATGTACTGCTAAGCTTTATATTGCATATTACAGTGTTATGGTTGTAATTTTGTTTATAATTGAATTCTAAGACATTACAGATAAAAATCAACTTATATTGTTTATTTGTACACGGTGATTTACTGTTTTACTGGTAACATCCAGGTGTGGCCTGGAGTTCCCCCAGAATTACAAATTATCTCCACGGATCAGTTCACCTGGAGAAAAAAGGCAGCCTTGGAAAACAGAGTCCATGGCAACGCATCCCTGCTGAGACCACTCCTCTCCCCAAACTGCCCCCTTCCCAGATTCCTCCCCAAACCTCCAGGAATTTCCTAACCTGGAGTTGGCAACCCCACTTTACAACAGGGCACTGCTGTGCTGACCTGGATTCCAGACAGCCTCTAAATACTAAATTAGCCTCTAAATACTAAATTAAATGGCCCCGGAGGCCAAAAAACCAATTGGCAAAGCGAACGGTTGAGATTTTCCCGACCATTCGGTACCTAATGGCTTTCTAATGGCCAGGAAGCGACTAGAGGAATAAACGGCCACTTACATCCCTATCCGTTTAGACTGCCTGGCTGGGCCCCTGTGAACTCGACTTCGCAAAAAGCCAGTTAATGAAAAAATGTCCCAAAGGCTTTCAATCAGTTTCCCATAGCCAACTTTCACAACTGAGCAAGAATACGAGACGTGGCAGTCTTTGCTTGTACACTTGGGAGCAAAGGATTTTCTGCTTTGTGACGAGAGTGGGCCCAATGTGGCGCCCATCAACAGACTTCCTGGAACCCATGTGCTTCTTCCCATAAACCATTCCTTCACTCCACTGGAGAAGAAATTACCTCAGAACAACACAGGAGGTATCTTTGGGTCTGCAGGGAGTGTCCATTCACAAACAGCTGCCTCCGATGTATTTCCGTACTTCATTATACCCTGCCTTTCTCTCAGGGCGGACCCAAAGCAGCTTACATTGTTCTCGCCTCCATTTTATCCACACAAGAACCTTGTGAGGTAGGTTAGGCTGAAAATGGGTGACGGGCCCCAAAGTCACCCAGTGAGCTTCCACAGCAATAGAGGGGATCTGACCTGGGTCTCCCATATACTAGGCTGACACTCTAACTGTTAAGTCGCTCGCTTAACAAAGCAGTCGGAGAGTGATTCAGCAAGAACACAACTTTGTTCTTCCACTCGAACACAACTCCAACACGGACCAACATCTGATAGCCAGAACAGCCTTTACATTGCAGCTGTCCTGCTTTTAAACATTCCCGGCTAATGTAGCCACACCCACTGTACAAATACCAACCAATAAGGTTGTTCTCATAAGGACCAATCACGGATGTTCCCGCTCAGGGAGCTTGCTAGAAGGTGATTGGTTAGGTGCTTCCTGGGCTAGTAACACGATTGGATGGATTTAGATCCTAGCCCAGGACGAAGCTTTACATTACACGTCAATTAGATGTTTCACAACATATCATGCATTCAAGGCAGCTTTGAATACACTACACTAACCACTACACCATGTTGGCTCTCAGTGCAGGAGGCTGTTTGGCTTGAAAAATCACAATATTCTGTGACTGGCCACCACACTGCATGGCGACCATTTTGAAGGTGAACCCACTCCCTTTTTGAACCATTCCAAAAGTGCCCTCAGGCTGAACAAGGTACAGGACTCCTGCTATAGGAGGTCACACTGGAGGAGGAGGAGGAGGATTTATAACCTGCCCTTCACTCAGAGTCTCAGAGCGGCTTACCATCTCCTTCCCTTCCTCTCCCTGCAACAGAGGTAGGTGGGACTGAGAGAGCTCTCAGAAAACTGCTCTTGAGAGAACTGCTCTGAGAGAACTGTGACTGACCCAAGGTCACCCAGCTGGCTGCATGTGGAGGACTGGGGAATCAACCTGGTTCTTCAAATTAGAGTCCACTGCTCTTAATCACTGCACCAAACTGGCATATCTATAGTGCCATTCTGACCCACAAATCCACATGTTGATTATGTTTCCACCTTGCACTGATTGAATCCAGGATTATGAACATAAGAAAAGTCATGTTGGAGCAGGCCAATGGCCCATCCAGTCCAATACCCTGTCAGTGGCCAAAACCCAGGTGCCATCAGGAGGTCCACCAGCGGGGCCAGAACTTTAGAAGCCTTCCCATTGTTGCCCCCCAAGCACCAATATTCTTTGCTTTAATAACAAATTTTTCCCATAATGCACTTGCCAGCATCACTGATATGTCTACAAATCAACATGACATATTATCCATACAGACTACATGAGAACAGCCCCACATGATCAGACCAGGGGTCCATCTAGTCCAGCATCCTGTGTCACACAGTGGCCAACCAGTTCCTCTGGAGGGCCAACAACAGGGCATGGAGGCCTAAGCCTTCTTCTGATGCTGCCTCCTGGCACTGTTATTCAGAGATTTGCTGCCTCTGAATATAGAGGTTTCCTTTACTCACAAAGGCTAGTAGCTGCTGATGGATCTCTCCTCCATGAATCTGCCTAACCCTCAGAATGTAAACATCACTATTTATACACACATTATAATCTGTTCCTCAATGTGAACAAATCTACAAAACCAAGAGTGGAAATCACAGAACTGAAACAGCTGACAAAAATCAAGACATACCTAAAAAGAAATAAAACATAAAATCAAAGAATCATAGAGTGTTAGAGGTGGAAGGGACCTTGCAGGTCATCTAGTCCAACCCTCTGCACTCTGCAGGAGCATAGCCGAAAGACAGCCCTACAACATACCCGAAAGATGGTCATCCAGCCTCCGCTTGAAAGTGTCCAGTGAAGGAGCATCCACCACCTCCCGAGGCAGTCTGTTCCACTGCTCAACCACTCTTACAGTTAGGAAGTTCCTCCTGATATTTAGCCGGTATCGACTCCCTTGTCATTTCCACCCATTAGATCTAGTCTTGCAATCTGGAGCAAGAGAGAATAGATCTGCTCCATCTTCTACATGACAGCCCTTCCAATATTTGAAGACTGCAATCATGTCCCCTCTAAGCCTTCTCTTTCCCAGGCTAAACATACCCAACTCTTTCAGCCTTTCCTCATAAGACTTGGACTCCAACCCCCTCACCATCCTGGTTGCCCTCTTCTGGACACGCATGAGCTTGTCAACATCCTTCCTAAAATGTGGTGCCCAAAACTGGACATAGGACTCCAGGTGAGGCCTGACCATAGCAGAATAGAGCAGAACTACCACCTCCCTCGATCTGGACACAATGCTTCCGTTAATACATCCTAACAGGGCTATTTTTGGGCAGGAACTCACAGGAACAGAGTTCCCGCTGGCTCCTGAGTTGCCCAGCAGGAACTCATTAGCATAATAGGCCACACCCAATAGCAGAAACTCATTAGGATTGGCTACATTAGGGTTGTGTGGCCTTTTCTCATAAGACTAGGATTCCAACACACTCACCATCCTGGTTGCCCTCTTCTGGACACGCTCAAGCTTGTCAACATCCTTCCTAAAATGTGGTGCCCAAAACTGGACATAGGACTCCAGGTGAGGCCTGACCATAGCAGAATAGAGTGGAACTACCACCCCCCGTGATCTGGACACAACGCTTCTGTTGATGCATCCTAAGATTGCATTAGCTTTCTTCGCAGTCACATCGCACTGCAGGCTCATGTTCTGCTTGTGATCAAAAAATGTTTGCACATTTCTTACTCTCAGGTTGTCCTATCCCCAGACTCCGTCAAGCTGAAAACCATATTTCTAATGTTGCATTTTTCAAGCATTTGTTTGGTAGAATCATTACACCAGTTAAGTCAGGCTCATTTGGCCAATGTATCTGTCTTGTCAAATTCAGCCTGGAGAAGCCATCAATTACATTAACTCGAGAACCCAAGGACAGGAAAACAGGCTTGGAACAGGAGGAGATACAAATTAGGACTCAATTTTGGCTGTGCATCAATACAGAAAATGGGAAATGGGAGGTTACCAGACCAGCAATCCGTGAAGATTGAAAGGTCTATCAGGCAAAGATTTGGCTGGTCATTTCAAAACAATAACCAGCTAAGGTTTCCCCTGCTCGAAAGCCAGTCAAATCCAACTCTAGGGGGCACTGCTCATCTCCGTTTCCAAGCCGAAGAGCCAGCAATGACTGAAGACATTTCCGCGGTCATGTGGCTGGCATGACTAAATGCAGAGTTGCACGGAACGCTGTTACCTTCTCACCAAAGCGGCACCGATTTAACTACTTGCAATTTCTTGCTTTTGAACTGCTAGGTTGGCAAGAGCTGGGGCCAGAGAAGGGGGAGCACTCCATCATGCAGCACTTGTGTCTCGAACTGCCAAACTACCGACCTTTCGGTCTGCAGCTCAGCGTCCTAACCTCTGAACCACCAGAGGTGGTTAGCCCCTAACCAGCTAAGGTAGCCCACCATTTTCACTTGTCCTACTCATCCTACTCACATGCCCTTAAGAGCTGACACTCAGATACCAAGTCCTGCAGAGATTCTAATGCTTCACGCCACTGAAAATGCAGTGAGCCACTGCAAGAGCCTTTAAGAAGCTCTGTGCCATGGAAGTCCGGCTGAGCAAAAGCCCCCACCTGGCCCCACCCACTTTCTAGGGAAAAGCCGATCGCCCCTTTGGGGTCAGGAAGCAATTTTCTCCAGGCCAGTTTGGCCAGGGATCTTAGAGGATATTTTTGCCATCTTCTGGGCATGGACCCGGAGTCACTGGGGGTGTGGGGGGGAAGTAGTTTTGAATTTGAGGATTTCCTGCATTGTTCAAGAGGTTGCACTAGGTACCTTCCAGTTCCATGATTCTAGGTTTAATAAAACAAATATTTATTTATGTACAGGTTATGTGGTGAATTCTCTTCAAAGCTTGGAGTTACCAGGTCTGCTCATCACTAAGGGTGTGCACCAAAAAAAAAACAAAAAAAACCCGGAATTTTTCAAGTTCGGATCTACCAAGCCCTTAAAATTTTGGTATTTACTGATATTTCCAAAACCCAGTATCAGTAATAATACTGGGGTTCGGGAATTATCGGACTAGCCGAAAATTTCGGCTCAATTATACCCTATGGGGAGTGTCCCCATAGGGTATAATAATCCCCTCCTTGAAGGGGGGGGGGAAGGGGGGGGGGGTTTCCTATCACTGAAGGGAAGGCAAATTGCCTTCCCTTCAATGAAGGGAGTGTGCCATCTCTGCAGCGTGACTCAAGGTTTAAAGTTTAACCCCCCCCCCCGAGTCCTGTAGCAGAAGTGGCACACTCTTCAGTGAAGGGAGCCTGCTGCCCCCCAAGATAGCCCCCCCCGCCTTCCGTGGCCTGCCCGCCAAAGAGCACCCTGCCCTGCCAAGCACCCCACTGACCTTCCCTGGCGGGCTGGGGAGGAACCGGAAAGGATTGGGAAGGCATTTAAATGCCTCTCTGTTCCTTCACCTTGCCCAGCAAAGGGATTCCCCGAATGGATGCCGAATATATGGCATCCATTCGGGGAATCCCTGTTCGGCAAGCCTAATCAGATTAGGGAATCTGATTCGGTTTAAGCAGGCCCAAATAATGCTGAATAGGCATTATTTGTGGAGGGGGTTGGTTCATCCAAACCAAATGCACATCCCCACTCATCACAGAGACAGGCCTCACAATTCAATCCCCTCCCCAAGGCAGGGTTAAACCTCTCTGCCACACTGCCAGACAGAGCTGCCCAAGAGATTGTCCGCTCCCTTGCTGAGTCAATTCCCCCTTTTCTGTCTGCAGTCTCCCTCAGGCAGCCCTCAATGCCCCTCTGGAAGGAGACAGGATGCTGGCGCCGCACTCCCCTAGGCTTACGTGTCTCTTGTGGTCACCAAATGAGCTTCATGGCAGAATAGGCTTTGAAACTCGATCCATATCTGCTCTATCCACTAAGCCACACCAGCCATAGATTCTGTTCTCCTAGGGTTGCCAGCTCTGGTTTGGGAAAGACCTGGAAATTGGGGGGGGGGCGGTTGAAGCCCAGGAGGGACCTTAGCAGGTACAATACCATGGAGTCCATCCTCCAAAGCAGCCATTTTCTCCAGCAGAACTGACCTGGGTTGCCTGGAAATCACTTGTAATAGCAGGAGATATCCAGGTACCACCTGGAAGTTGACAACTCTATTTTCTTCCAGTAGTAGGAGGAGGGGGAGGAGGAGGAAGAAGAGATTAGATTTATACCCAGTCCTTCACTACCCAAAGGAGTCTCAAAGCAGCTTATGATCTCCTTTCCCTTCGCCTCCCCACAACAGGCACCCTGTGAGGTAGGTGGGGCTGAGAGAGCTCATGTTCTCATGAGAGAACAGCTCTGAAATAACTTGTGACTGACCCAAGGCCACACCAGCAGCTGCATGCCAAGGAGTGGGGAATCAAACCCGGTTCTCCCAGATCAGAGCCCGTAAAACCTCTACACCAAAGCCAATTCTAAATGAGGCAGCATTAAGAAAGACCTTATTTGTTAACTAGAAGTGCCACGTGAAGAGAAACAACTTAGAGCTATTGCCTCTGAAGAAGACATTTTTTGCCACATACAAACAAGCAGTGCATTTGAACTGAGAAATTCTCCTTCAGGCAACCAGTTCTCCTCTCAGTTTTCTTTTCCAGCTCTCCAGTCCCTTCATTTCTCTGCCTTCCTGCTAGGCAGCCAGCCGTGTCTGTAGCATCAGTGTTATCTTCCCCGTATTAATGATGCCATTAGCGTTTCTGTAGCTGAAAGGATGGATAGACTCTCTGACAGGAACTAAGGAGCGCCACGTTCCCTGCATTACACTTAGATGAGAAGTTCCATGGATGGATGGCAGAGCTGCCCACAGGGCTTCTGAGGGACAAGTCCAAGACTGGCACTCACACCTGGCGAAGAAGCATCTCTCCGTCCCATGATAAAAGGCAAGGATGTGATTATCTTCCAGAGTTCCCAAGCTATCATCTTTCTGCCAGCAGCTTTTAGAATCACAGAATCCCAGAGTTGAAAGGGGCCATACAGACCATCCAGTCCAACCCCCTGCCCAATGCAGGACCAGCCTAAAGCATCTCTGACGAATATTCCTCCAGCCTCTTCTTGAAAGCTGCCAGTGAAGGGGCGCTCACCACCTCCCTGGGCAGCCGATTCCACCTTTGAACTGCTCTGACTGTGAAAACGTTTTTCCTAGTATCCAACCGATACCTTTCTACATGTCATTTAAACCTGTTTCTTCGGGTCCTATCCTGTGCTGCCAACTGGAACAGCTCCTTGCCCTCCTCCAAATGACAGCCTGTCAAATATTTAAAGAGAGCAATCGTGTCCCCCCCCCTCAATCTCCTCTTCTCCAAACCAAACATTCCCAGGGTCCTCAGTCTTTCCTCATAGGGCTCAGTCTCCAGACCCCTCGATCATCCTCGTCACTCTCTTCTGCGCCCTCTCGATTTTGCCCACATCCTTTTTGAAGTGAGGCCTCCAGAACTGCACACAGTACTCCAGGTGAGGCCTGACCAAGGCAGAACACAGAGGGGCTATGACCTCCTGCGATTTCAATGCTGTGGCCCTTCTAATACAACCCAAGACTGAATTTGCCTTTTTTGCCACCGCATCACACTGCTCATATTTAGTTTACAGTCCACTCTTACCCCAAGACCCCTTTCGCATACAGTACTCCCCAGAAACGTATCCCCCATCTATTATTTGTGCTTGACATTTCTGTGGCCCAGATGGAATACTGTGCATTTATCTTTGTTGAATTGCATCCTGTGCATCTGCCCACTTCTCCAGAGTATTCAGGTCTTGTCGAATTTTAACTCTGTCTTCTTGAGTGTGTGCTACTCCTCCCAATTTGGTATCATCAGCAAATTTCATGAGTAGAGTGTGCTGCATGACGGAGTGAGCTCCCGTCTCTAGTTCCAGCTCCTGCCAACCTAGCAGTTCGAAAGCAAGAAATTGCAAGTAGATAAATAGGTACCACTTCAGTGGGAAGTTACAGCGTTCCGTGCGCCTTGGTGTTTAGTCATGCTGGCCACATGACCATGGAAACGTCTTCGGACAGTGCTGGCTCTTCGGCTTTGAAACAGAGATGAGCACCGCAACCCTAGAGTCTGATTCAACTGGCTTTCGAGCAAGGGAACCTTTACCTTTACACCGGGCCCAAAACTGAGCCCTGCGGCACCCCACTGGAACCTCCCTCCAATCAAAACACCATTGACCGCCACTCTTTGGGAGCAGTCCTCTAACCAGTTCCCTATCCACTGAACTGTCCTATAATCCAGTCCACGGTCTTCCAGTGTGCCCATTAGAAGGAGAACCCCAAAGAGATTCACTCAAGACTAGTGCAGTGAACAGACACCCTGTGAAGTAGGAGGGGCAGAGAGAGGTCTTTTGATGTCTGCTCTTGAGAGAACAGCTCTGAAAGAACTTGTAACTGACCCAGGTCACCCGAGCAGCTGCAAATGGAGGCATGGGGAATCAAACCCGGTTCTCCCAGATCAGAGTCCATGCTCCTAACCCCTACACCAAACTCGCTCTCAAAAGATCACTGAGACCCTGTTGCCACTGGAACCTTGGCTCTGTGTACTATACAAATTCAGTGCACAACTGCAAAGCCTGGAATTCAGCACCCCAAAATTTATTTATTTATTTATTCCTTCGATTTATAGACCCCCTAAGGGCTCTGAGCTGTTTACATTATACAATTCATACAACTCCTACCTAAGGCCACACGCATACAATGAAGGGAAGTGACTAACCTAAATATCTGGCTTTCATTCAAAAGCAAACCAAGCAGAAGTTTCTAGTCCCGAAGAGGGCACTGCATAGCAAATCTACCCAGGAGGATTTCTGGGTGGCTGATCTATTGGACTGGCTGGCCCCTTTCCACTGCTAGCGGGAGCGGAATAAATTGCAAACTAGCAATGTTATGCATAATTGCCACTTCCTGAAATCCACAGCGGCGATGCAGGTTAAAAGCTCAACTTCTCAGAGCAGAATCGAGACGTTCTTTGAAAAGAGCAACAGATGAAAAGAGCAAACGCTGTCAGATCCGTCCAGATATTTGCTCCCTAGGAGGCAAACTCAAGTTTCGTTATCTGTTGCAGGTGTGTATTTTTGACAGACCGCTTGAGACTTTAATTGGGGAGCTTGACTGCTCTTTGCCTAAGGACAATTCTACTAAGGACACTTTGGCTAGACAATCATAGGAGGGCACATTCTGGACCAGAAATTATTACCTGTGAAACACCACTTGGCAGGTGATTGCATCTTTGAAGGCCTCATTTGTACTTTCATTCTGTACCTAGTGGTTTCATTTTGGAACACATTTTTTTCTGGTCCTTCTTAGGGCTGCCAAGTGGGGGCGGGTAAACCCCCGCTTTGGAGGCCCGATTTCCAAAGCTGCGGAATCGGGCCCCGGGGGAAACCCCACCCCTGCGTGCGGGTCACCAGGAAGTGACGTGGGCACGCCGGGCACGCTGGGGGCGGGGACACGGCCATACAAGGGAAAACTCTATGGTTTTCCCTTGTATGGCCGTGGCCCCGCCCACAGCGTGCCTGGCGCCCTCCCGTCACTTTCGGGTGACATGCGTGCAGCGCACGCGTGCTTCGCTCGCACGCACATGCACCAAACACCGGCCGGGAGCCCCCCCACTCCCGGCGAAGATACACTTGGCAACCCTAGTCCTTCTTGTATTTATATTTTATCTCTCCCCCTTGAAGATAGGGTTTCCTCCCCAAGAGTCTATCGCAGAATATTTTTTTGGTTTAATCATTCCTCACTATCGAAGAGCTTTTATGTTAGGCCGTTTTAATGTGTTGCCTTCGGCTGTACTGGGTGGTAGGTTCTCCGAGACTCCTTATGTGGACAGACTGTGTCCCTGTGGTGTTAATGAAATTGAGAGTCTGGACCACGTCACTCTACACTGTATCTTCTATCGAGATGCGCGAGCATTATATCTTGAGCCCTTGTTAAGGAATCTAGCAACTCATTCTGATGAATGGAAGATCTCTTATTTACTCTCTACTCGCTCCTCAGTGGTTATGGGAATGGTGGCCAAATTTTTGTTTTGGGCTTCTAAGAGGAGGGAATGTATCATTAACTGCATATCACTTTGTAATTCCTTGCCTGTCAGCTTTAACATAACATGCCAATAAAGGTCTGATTGACTGATATTTTACATCTGTATGATTGTATTATACTGTTATATAAGCCAATATGTTCCTCACTGTGTTTGACCTCTGAAGGCCTATGCAGGCCGAAACGCGTCAGGTCAAGCCCATTAGCCCTTGTGTGTTAGATTCTGGTATTTTTACATGAGGGTGTGATTGGACCCTTATATCTTTTTAAATTCTTTGTTAATAAATACATGCATCTTTTTATATACTATATACAGGGATCATTTCCTACAAGAGCGCACAGGAGCGGACACATACAACAAGCCCCACCCCCTGCTCCCAGCAGCCCTCAGTCAGAGCAAGAAGCAGCCGGGTAAGCTGCAGAGACCCCCCCCCCCAAAACAGTCCAGTTGCACCTTTAAGACCAAGTTTTTTTTTTTAGGTACAAGCCCCCCCTCCTCTGTAAGGGCATATCTGTGCATTCCCCCCCCCCCTGATAGCTAGCAATCCAAAACAGTCCAGTGGCACCTTTAACACCAAGGTTTATTCAGGTACAAGCTCTCCCTCCTCTGCTAGGGCAGATCTGCACATTCCCCCCCCCCAATAGCTAGCAATCCAAAACAGTCCAGTGGCACCTTTAAGGCCAAGGTTTATTCAGGTACCAGCTCTCCCTCCTCTGCTAGGGCAGATCTGCACATTTCCCCCCCCCCCATAGCTAGCAATCCAAAACAGTCCAGTGGAGCCTGAGCGGTGGGTGTTGCCTTCTGACACACTTCCGGCGATGTCAGTGGATGTGGCACATGCAAATAAGTTATGCTAATTAGTTATGCTAATGAGCTCCTGCACCTCTTTTTCTACGAAATGACCCCTGACTATATATATAAAGCTTTTATCGTTGGCCCTCTTTTCTATTTGATCAACCTTTTCAGGTTCCGCATCACAGCCAACACACCAGCCAAATCCCAGTCTTCTGTGTCGCAAAGGCTTCTCGCAAGCCCCTCCTGACTTACCTTCACATAGAGGCTGCAGAGAACTTGGCAGCCAGATCATAACCAGTGTTCCCTCTAAGCTGCGGAGTCCTGTGAGCAAAAATTCTACTTTGTGAGCTACTGGCATTAAAGCTGTGAGCGAGCGATTTGGCTGCTGCATGAATTAGTTTGATCTGGAGCCATCCTTCCTGAGCTAAGACAAAAATGTGAGAGCCGGAGGCTAAAAAACTGTGAGCTAGCTCACACTAACTCACCTTAGAGGGAACACTGATCATAACAACAAATTGGGACTGTGCCAGAAAGGGACTTGCTGGGAATCTCCGCAGTCATTAGGCCCATGCCGGGCTCCCCAAAGCAATCACTGAACCACATCCCCTCTCTCCATCACAGGTCCCCTTTAATCAGTAAATGCCACCGCCGGCGCCATCCAGTGATAAAGCCAGCTGCAGAATCGTTTTCTGAGAGCAGGGTATTCATCCAAACAGAGACAGGATCGATGTCCTTTTAGGAGGGAGATGAATCCCGGTTCCCCATCTGGCTCAAATAGGAGGGAGGAATGTATCCCCCTTGTTCTTCCTAAATGCTTCCCCCATCCATTCCCCGCCCCCTTGGGCTGACAAGTGCCCAGGTTCCCCGAGCAGCACAGTTGAGTTAGAATGCAGCGTTCGGGCATCTGAAACGTGGATTATTATTTTTTTGCTTTAGACGAATGTGCTAGGGCAGAGGTGTCAAACATAAGGCCCGGGGGCCAGTACCGACCCATCCAGGGCTCTTATGCAGCCCGCGAGCAACTGATGCAAAGGGAGGAAGTGCTGGGGTGGAGGAGTGGGGGGAGCCACTCCATTGTGGCTTCAGCATGGCGGAACATCCATCTTGTATCCATGTTGCATAACTGTACGATTGTACTGTATTATGATACAAGCCAAATTGTGTTTGACCTCTGAAGAAGGCCTATACAGGCTGAAACGTTTCAGGTCAAGTCCATTGGCCCTCTATTCTGTTTCACTTATCTCTTTAGGTTCTGGTTCCCAGGTTTCAGAGTTAAGCCCCCCCCCCCATTCCTGAGAAGCTGTGGCAGCCATTTTGGGGCTGGCTCCGCCTTCAGCAGCCAGCAGCGATCGTGGGGCAGCCATTTTGGGGCTGCGCTTACCACAGTGTGCCTGAATTCCGAAGGTGCCCGCAGGTTCAAAAAAGTCGGGGACCCCGATCTAGACCTTCAGGCTGCAAGGCTGGACTTGAAAGGGTGCGGGCCCTCCAAAAGCCAGAGCAAAACATCAGAGTCTTGCACGAGTCTTTGACTTTCTCTGCAATGCAAAACAGCAGATTTGCAGTGAGATCCTGTCGAATGGATTCTGCCGAATAATCCAACACCTACTAGAGATTGGCTTAATTGGCACAAACCTTCAGTTCAGAGTTCACACTGTCACAGCTGTGAGCTTATTTCATTCACCAGTTTGGAAGAGATAAATCCATCTACTCCAGCGAGTCCCTTCCAACAAAGCGGAAAACTAGGATTGATCAGAGATACGTGGTCTTGCCATTCCCCTTGTTACTTTATGGGTTTACTTTGCCCACATTCTGCGATATGTGTCGTCCTGTTAACCTGGAGAATTTCTACAACTAACTTTGGAAGTTAGACAGTCTGGAATCTGGATCACTCTCGTTTTTCCCCTTATGCGTTCCGGTGCACATTAGTCACAGCACAAAGTAGATCGCCATCCTCAGGTCCAGGCGGAGAATCCCCTGGTTTGGGGGGCTTCTGCCCCCAACCGGCCAGTTGGCCGGCGAGGAAACTCCACCCCTAAACAGCAACATCATCACATGACATCTCTGACATGCTGAGGTCACCCAGAAGTGACATCATCAAGTTGGGGATGTTGGATGGAGACACTCTTATTTTGGGGCAAACCTCTATGGTTTGACCCCGATTTTATCATAAGAGTTTTGCCCAAAAACGAGAGTGTTGCCCCGATGTCACTGATGCAATGATGTCACTTCTGGGTAATGTCAGCGTGTCAGGGACGTCCCCACCCACTCCTGGAATGCTCCCAGGTTCCCCCCGCCAGCAAGACGAAGGGACCTGGCAACCCTATCACAAAGCAACACAGAATCTTGACGCACTTTCCCACCTCTCTTTGCATTGCAGTACATGCCAGAGTACATGGGGCTGGATCTGCCTCTGGCAGTTCTCGATTCCGACTGCCAGAGGTATTCAAAAGCCTGTATTTAAAATAATTACCATGCAGGAAAAGGTATAAAAAGCATGAAACTAAATCCTTGAGTTTTATTAAACTGCCAAGCTAGATTCGAGTCAGGCAGCACCACAGAGACCAAACAAGGGTTGGGGGGTATAATCTTTCAAGACTCCATTGCTCCCTTCGTCAGATACCTTTTAACTCTTAAAAGCCAGTACACCCCAAATCAGGGGTGTCAAACATGTGGCCCAGGGGCCGGATGAGGCCCCCGGAGAGCTTCTATCAGGCCCACAGTGGAACTGGCTGTCTTCTGCTTCTTCTTCCAGTTGTGGTGCGTCATCGTAGGTTTGCAGCTTACAGGTACACCCCTGAACAGCATACTCAAGATTGCAACAGCACAGATATTTTGATGCAATAATTCAGAGCAAAAGGTGTCAGTTATCAGACACGGTTAAATAAACAAAACATTGCAAGAGTGCTAGTGTTTTAAACATGTTTTTATTTTCAGTAAAAAAAACAACACCTTTGTTTTTGTGTCCTTTATAAAGTTTATATCTCCGCTACCGGGCATTACCTTTTATGACTCACATGGCCCGGCCCAACAAGGTCTCATTTATGTCAGATCCGGCCCTCATAACAAATGAGTTCGACACCCCTGCCCTAAATCTTGTTGTTGCTACTAGACTTCAATCTAGCTGTTCTACTGCAGATGGACACAGCTACCCACAGAAACTATCGCCTTACCGAGTATCTGTTAGATTTGTATGCCACCTTCCAGGAGCACACATAGATTCCTTCCCCCCTCTTCTCCTCACAACAATCCTAGTAAATAGGTTAGAGAAAGAATGGCCCAGGGACATGAACAAGCTCCCAGACAGAGGAGGAAGAAGAGGAGGAGATTGGATTCATACTCCACCCTTCACTACCTGGAGTCTCAGAGCAGCTTACAATCTCCTTTCCCTCCCCCCCCCCACACAACAGACACCCTGTGAGGTAGGTGGGGCTGAGAGAGCTCTCTTGAGAACTTATTGGGATAGCTGTGGATAGCCCAGGTTAGCCCGAACTCATCAGATCTCGGAAGCTAAGCAGGGTCGGCCTTGGCTAGTATTGATTTGTTTACAGAGAAGAGTTACACCTCTTGCTTCCGCTTAAAAAGCAGACCTCCAAGGAATACCAGGAGCATGACGCAGAAGCAGACAATGGCAAACCACCTCTGAAATGCCTCTTGCCTTAAAAACAAGTCTAGCTAGTGGTGCATAACGCTAAAAGAGCTAGAACTTGTGGCTGCCAGACAATCTTAGGACCTCCTGGATGGGGACGAGTAACATCTATGGGTCCGTTAACCTCCTTATCGCTATGTAACATTCTTGGGTTACTATCCTGTTAAAGTTAATAGATTAACACTATTGAGTACTTTACTTGTGATGTGATATTTTATTCTGTTTTTATGCTGTTTTATGTGAAGGCACTTGTTGCCCTATTGTAAGCCGCCCTGAGCCCACTTGCGGGGAGGGCGGGGTAGAAATGTAATGATAAATAAATAAATAAATAAATAAATAAATAAATAAAACTGCCCTCGAGAGAACAGCTCTGAGAGAACTTGTGACTGACCCAAGGTCATGCCAGCAGCTGCATGTGGAGGAGTGGGGAATCAAGCTCAGTTCTCCCAGGTTAGAGTCCGCGCTCTTAGCCACTGCACCAAACTGCGTTACCAACCTCGAGGCGTGGCCGGGAATTCTTCCAGCATTACAACCAGAGTCCCCTCTAAGCTGCGTTAGTGTGAGCTAGCTCACAGTTTTTTAGCCTCCGGCTCACACATTTCTGTCTTCGCTCAGGCAAGATGGCTCCAGAGCTAACTCATTTATGCAGCAGCCAGATCAGTCGCTCACAAAGTAGAATTTCTGCTCACAAGACTCCACAGCTTGGAGCATTGATTACAACTGCCGTCCAGACCACAGAGATCAGTTCCACTGGAAGGAACCGCCGCTTTGGTGGGCAGACTCTATGGTATACTGCACAGGCTAGGAGAGATGGAAGTCCTAGAGTGACATCACATACTCACCAAGCTCCCGCCCTTCCCCAAACTCTGCCCTCCCCAGGTAACACCCCCAAATCTCCAGGAATTGTCCTACCTACAGTTGGCAACCGTATGGCATGGTGATGATTGGAACCTGGGTCTCCCTCTACACCACACTCTACACCACACTGTCTCTCAGCGGCTGCTAAATCTCATTCAGTTGAAACCAAGAATATATACATTTTTCTTTTTTCTTTTAAAAGGAAACTGGGCAAGAAATGCAATCAGTCAATAAGACCAAAACCTCCTCTGCTACATTTCACAAGGTAATCAGATTTCTCTACCTCACCCTCCTGTGGATAACTTGGCACTGTGGCTAACCAGGCCCAGCAGATAACTGGATTTACGCAATCACAACGAGGATCTCTGTATCACAGCTAGATAGATTTCAGACTCGGCTTTCAGTGTCGCCTCTTATCGGACTCCCCGCCTCACCAGCCGGTACCGTCACAGCTTGACAATAATTATTCAAGTCTCAGTGGAATCCTGCCGACAGAAGAACTTCTCCTCTCTCTTTCACAAAAGAAGAACAAGGTAATTAACTGCAGGAACTGGAAGTCCGGGGACAGCTCGTCTACAGGTCCAGTCACTGCAGCCCGGCAGCTCGAGGTGCTCACAAAGCCTGGGGGGAGCGGGATGCTTCATGCATATAACATCTTTGCCACGTCTTCCACGTGTCATTAGTGGAAGCCGATGCTATCACTTTCCCACTTCTCATCAGTGGTAAACATAACCAGAGGGAGGGTTTATGGCTCAGTGGTAGAGCCTCTGCGTGGCATGGTGGAGGTCCCAGGTTCAATCTCAGGTAACTCCAGCTGAAAGGACCAGGCAGGAGGTGATGGGAAAGACCTATGCCTGAGACCTTGGAGAGCTATGGAGGGGGGCTGTGGCTCAGTGGAAGAGCTTCTGCCTGGCATGCAGAAGGTTCCAGGTTCAATCCCCTGCATCTCCACAGTTAAAAAGGACCACGCTGTAGGTGATGTGAAAGACCTCTGCCTGAGACCTTGGAGAGCTATGGAGGGGGGCTGTGGCTCAGTGGAAGAGCTTCTGCCTGGCATGCAGAAGGTTCCAGATTCAATCCCCTGCATCTCCACAGTTAAAAAGGACCACGCTGTAGGTGATGTGAAAGACCTCTGCCTGAGACCTTGGAGAGCTATGGAGGGGGGCTGTGGCTCAGTGGTAGAGGACCTTGCTTAGCATGCAGAAGGTCCCAGGTTCAATCCCAGACATCTCCAGTTAAAAGGACCAGGCATTAGGTGATGTGAAAGACCTCTGCCTGAGACCCTGGAGAGCTATGGAGGGGGGTTGTGGCTCAGTGGTAGAGCACCTTGCTTGGCATGCAGAGGGTCCCAGGTTCAATCCCCAGCATCTCCACAGTTAAAAAGGACCATGCTGTAAGTGATGTGAATGACCTCTGCCTGAGACCTTGGAGAGCTATAGAGGGGGGCTGTGGCTCAGTGGTTGAGCACCTTGCTTGGCATGCAGAAGGTCCCAGGTTCAATCCCCGGCATCTCCAGTTAAAAAGGACCACACTGTAGGTGATGGGAAAGACCTCTGCCTGAGACCCTGGAGAGCCGCCGACAGTCTGAGTAGACCAGAGGTGTCGAACTCATTTGTTAGGAGGACCGGATTTGGCATAAATGTCACTTTGTGGGGCCGGGCTACGGGTGCCATAAAACGTAATGCCGGGTAAACTGTACAAAGGACAGCAGCTGGTAAGCTCTGAGTTGGTGTGTCCTCACTGCTAGTCTCCAAGGGCTGGGAGTGGTGTGCAAAGAAAAATCCATATGGGGGGGACTGGAGAGCCAGGAGTGGAGCTCCACACCGCTTGACTGCTGCAGAAAAGGTTCTTCCGCCTTGCTGAAGCCACAATCGGAGTGGCTCCACCCACACCCCCGAGCAGCCTCCTGGTCCCTCCCTTGCACTAGTTGCTTGCTGACTGCAGAAGGGGGAGGAGGAGGAGGAGATTGGATTCATACTCCGCCCTTCACTACCCAAAGGAGTCTCAGAGCAGCTTGCAAACTCCTTTTCCTTCCCCTCCCCACAACAGACACCCTGTGAGGGAGGTGGGCCTGAGAGAGCTCTGACAGAAACTGCTCTTTTTTTCAAGAACAGCTCTTGTCAGAACTATGGCTTGACCAAGGTCACCCAGCCAGGGTAGTGAAGGGCGGGGTATAAGGAGAGGGATGAGTTATCCTCCCCACCAACGAGCCCTATAGGACGGTTTGGTGGATTGGGAACTGGTTAGAGGACTGCACCCAAAGGGTGGTGGTCAGTGGCGTTTCATCAGATTGGAGGGAGGTGTCCAGTGGGGTGCCGCAGGGCTCGGTTTGGGGCCTGGTACTTTTCAATATTTTTACCAATGATCTGGATGAAGGGGCAGAAGGGCTACTCATTAAATTTGCTGAGGATACCAAATTGGGAGGAGTAGCAGACACCCAAAAAGACAGAGTTAACATTCAACAAGACCTGAATACTCTGGAGCAGTGGGCAGATGCAAACAGGATGCAATTCAACAAAGATAAATGCATAGTGTTACATCTGGGCCACAAAAATGTCAAGCACAAATACTGGATGGGGGATACGTTTCTGGGGAGTACTGTATGCAAAAGATCTTGGGGTAAGAGTGGACTGTAAACTGAATATGAGCAGTCAGTGTGATGGCGGTGGCAAAAAAGGCAAATTCAGTCTTGGGTTGTATTAAAAGGGCCATGGCATCAAAATCGCAGGAGGTCATAGCCCCTCTGCATACTGCCTTGGTCAGGCCACACCTGGAGTACTGTGTGAGGTTTTGGAGGTCTCACTTCAAAAAGGATGCAGAAGAGAGCGATGAGGATGATCAGGGGTCTGGAGACTGAGCCCTACGAGGAAAGGCTGAGGGCCCTGGGAATGTTTGGTTTGGAGAAGAGGAGACTGAGAGGGGGCATGATTGCTCTCTTTAAACATTTCAAAAGCTGTCATTGGGAGGAGGGCAAGGAGCTGTTCCAGTTGGCAGCAGAGGAGAGGACCCAAAGCAACAGGTTTAAATGACATGCAGAAAGGTATCGGCTGGATATTAGGAAAAAGATTTTCACAGTCAGAGTGGTTCAAAGGTGGAATCAGCTGCCTAGGGAGGTGGTGAGCTCTCCTTCACTGGCAGCTTTCAAGAAGAGGCTGGACGGATATTTGTCAGAGATGCTTTAGGCTGGTCCTGCAGTGGGCAGGGGGTTGGACTAGATGGTCTGTATGGCCCAGTCAATCCTAAAAGAAATCCTAAAAGAAATCCTAAAAGAAATGAACCCTGACTGTTCCCTGAGAGGCCAGATACTGAAGCTGAAGCTCAAATACTTTGGCCACCAAATGAGAAGGGAGCACTCACTGGAGAAGACCCTGATGCCGGGAAAGACTGAAGGTCAAAGAAGGCGGGGAGGGCAAAGGATGAGATGGTTAGACGGTGTCATAGATGCAACGAACATGAAATTGAGCCAGAGAACAGCAGAAGACAGGAAGGCCTGGCGTGATCTGGTCCATGGGGTCGCGAAGAGTCGGACTCGACTGTGCGACTGAACAACAACAAAATGGTCCCTTCCAACTCTATGATTCTAGGATTCAGCACAAATAATTCAAGCCCAAGTATGTTCAGCTGGGATATAAGCAAGGCATGGTAGTTAGCCGGGGAGCTTTACGACCCAGCAGAAGCAAGGCCGCCCTGGCATCAAGAGCGGAGAATACCTGCAGCAGGTGTGCCAGAAGAGCCCCACCAGATCCGCAGGATGTCACTGCAATTGAATTAAGGCTTCTGCACGATGTCGCTGCAATTGAATTAAGGTCCCCGTGCTCAGCATCTCGCGTTATATCCCCTGTTCAAAATGCACCACGCCGAGTCACACAGACAGAAGTCCTCGCTCATTAAAAGCAATTAGGAGTTTTGCCAACAAGCTGGATGGAACCCAGATGTCAATTTCATGTTACATAAGCCAGGCGACTTACTATCAGCATCAACCACGCGGAAGCAGATGCATCCGTCAGCACTGCTGGGTTCCCATCACTCGGGGCTTTCAAGGTTCTAAGCGCCGGAACTCAACCAGACATGGCGGTTGGCCAGGAGAAGGACGTCAGCAAGACATTCTTGCCATCCTTCATTCCTCAGTAATGTTTGGAACGTATTTTTTTTGCATCGAGGACCATTGTCGGCCACCAGTTTGATGGAAGGTTGCCAAAGATGGCATGGAGTAGCCACCATTAGAGTCACAGAATCCCTACACATTTTGAAGCCGGGGGGGGGGGGAGGTTAAAGAATAGAGGGGCTTGGGGGAAAGCAAGCCCCTCCATTCCC